>NC_051056.1:29755478-30027978 GCF_904848185.1 Acanthopagrus latus
ACAGGCAGTCAATAGATTCTCTTCACAGCCGATCTGTGATGCTGGACACAATCTGATACCTCGGCTAATCACACAACAGTAACCCCCCCGTGCCGGCGCTAATATTGTATCAAGATCTGCTGTTTAACGTTGAATTATGATAATGTCGACACGTAAAATAATCTTTCAGCACGAGTGAGATATGCTCTGCTTGCTTTGGAACCTCAACATGCTCCAGACGCTGTTCAAATAATGAAAGACAATGAATTTTGACCTCATCCTGATGTTTATTCAAGACACTGTCAATAATGTAATCCCTATGATTTAGTTAGAAATCACATCTGCCACGTCCAGGTGAAGGCCACTTTGTCTCCTACATATTCATAGGCAACAGTATTGACAAAATGTCTCGTCTGGCTGAGTATACCACGGGAAGTGTGAAACTTGAGGATCAGTAAATGTGACTATAAGCAGAAGAGAAATGCATACAGGAGATTCTGGGATTAGCTCTGATGGCTAGTATGCTAACGTGACCTCCTCAGTCAGGCCTGGATGCCGTCTGACATGGAGGACTTACTGTAGGCAGCGCTTGGCGGACGAGGCTAACAGCGGGTGAGCAACTTTCCAGAGGAGGAAGGAGTTAGAAAGACTTTGAAGTATCCCGTGTCGCTGGTGCCTCGCGGTCGGAAACAACAGTGGACTTCCCGCTGTAAATCATACCTGTTGCGAGCTAACCCGCGGCTACAGCAGCGCGCGCGGCACGGGAGGTCAATAACTACGGCAAGATACGTTTACCGAGAGTCTTTGTGTTCCCAGAGTGACAATAGAATCTCATTGTCAGGTGTTTAGTCAGATAAGGTCGCACACCCGCAGGGATTAGCGTCTGCTTTTCATCAATGTAATGCTTTTAAAAACAGGTTTAGCAAACGTGCGGTGGATCAACCAATTTAAATGCTAAATCCCTCTCTCTCTCTCTCTCTCTCTCTCTCTCTCTTTCCCTCTCTTTTTCTCTATTTTCCTCTCTCTCTCTCTTTATCTCTCCCTCCCTTCCTCCCTCCCTCTCTCAGAAGATTGGGGCCAGGGGCTAAACACATACAGATAAACAAATCAACCTAGCTGTAAGGACTTGGAGCTGGAGAAAACAAATGAATGACCCTCGCACCTTTATTTGTACAGGGAGTACTGGGGAAACGGTGATATAGCTTGCAAAGTGCTGAGGTGAGAGGCTGATTCCCTTGTTTGGCGTGATAATACGTCCCGTGTCGAGTCGACAATGAATATGCACACGGTGCTCCAGGAGTTGGTGATAACAGCAGGAGGAGGCAATTCAGAAATGTCACCGGTTCTGGTTTAACCAAACACAGCTGAGGCCACTCGTATGTACTGTAACAACATGCGCCGCCACTGCTCGGATGCTACCCACAGCAGTAGCTGAATTAGAAGCTGGCTGGATCATGCTGGGGAGTGACATTACTCTTTGAGAGCAGCATAATGATCACTATCAATCTCTTCATTGTCGAGTCACATTAGTGAAATATCAGGGAGGAGTACTGGAAAGGGGAAGGAGACCGCCGAGAGACATCCTCTACCATGGCGGCATGGCAGTGCATTAATCACAGTGGCGGGACCCTCTGTGTCCGGGCAGAGAACTGTCAGGGTAAACACTTCAAGCCGATAGAGATGCTACTGGGAGAAAAATGCCGTGCTGGTGTCCCGACCACATTGGCAAATGGTGGCAGCTCTGTTATTTTGCCCCAACTGTCACAGCTTTCTCATTTCAGATTCAAATGTTTTTCTCCCAAGCCATTTCTAAAAAAAAAAATCTTTTTTCCTTTCTTTTTTTTTTTCTTTTTTTAAGAAATGGTAATCTTTGATTCTTCTACTTCTCACAAATACAAAACCAGGCATGGAGATAAAACTGCCATTATTTCATAATCAGCCGGCCTCGACAAAGGATCTTCTGCCGCTGATATTCAACTGCGTTGCTGTGGATGTAATAACGAGCAGCAAAAGATGCTGTATTTAAAACTATAATGCCACATCTGACATGCACCATGAAACAGCGGCGATGAACGCTTCATGACTTTCAAAGCCTATATGGAGAGCGATCCCGGCGCGCTCGCTACGATTTCATCCATTAACTCCATCAATCTGAGTTTGCTCCATCAGTTCCAGTTAGTGTTGACTGTCTCAGCAGTCTGTGGCAGAGTGCTACAAGTGTCCTCACTGGGAGAAAAACACTGGGAGAGAAACTTTTTTTTTTTTTTTTAAGAGTCTTTCCGTCTAGTATAGCAGCACACATGTCACAGTCAAGTGGTTTATGAAACCACCCGTTCCCCGACTCCGCTACTGCCATCTAAATAATGAATACTCTGCCACTTGCAGTAATCCTCCAGCAGCCATCCCCAGAAATAGAACAAAGTCAGACAGAGCACTCGTTCGCTCCCCTTCACTTTTCAAAACAAATAATGCTGATTCCTGAAAAACCCATTCAGATCGACGCCGCCACTCCAATCGCGCAGCGCCGCGCGTTAACGACGCGCAAGCACTCGACGTTTGCAAACAAGAAATTTAGTGAACTGCTGGTTTACCGCGCTGGTTCGACATTCTCGGCCACATCTAGGTCGTGACTTCAAAGTTTTGCTCGGTATCTATTTGAAGGCAACATCAAAGCGCGGCTAAGCCAACGATTTCAAAAGGCATCAAGAGCTAACCAAAAAGGTACAGTAACTGTGAAGGGCACCTTTGGGCTTCCTATGATGGATGATAAGAAAGAGGGAAGACAGAGAAGGAGAAAAAGGTAGAGGGAGGCAGGGGGGAGAGAGAGAAAGAGAGAGAGAGGCCGGACAGACGGGCGAAGAGAGAAATTACGAGGGAGAGAGGTGAGCTTATGTGAAAGGTATCCTTAATTAGATGGAATGTTTGCCCTCTTCCACAAATTCCTTCATGTGGTGCCGGGAAAAAAAAAAAAAAAAAAAGACCAAAGCTGATGAGTCTGGGGAGAACTATCTGCCTAAGTGGCCCTTTATTGAGGGATAAAAAGCTCCTCTTTGCCTCTGTTCCCATTCACTGCCCCTGATTATGGAAGATGTGAAGGCGGACGAAAGGAGGGGCCAAGGATTTCTGACGTGTCCTATTGTATCCAGACGTGATGACAGGCCTGGCATTTGGCAGATGAAACCTATGAACTGCCTTCTGAGATCTCAGCCAATTATGACAGGAAAGACACTAAAAGGGAGAACGCGAGTCTTTCAGTCGTACTCTATATGAAACACTTAAGTCCATGTGTATGACATCATATACGTTTAGTCTAGCCGAGTCTGACTCACCGGATGCAGACAGACATGGATTTGTTATCTTGGGGGTTGTTATTATGAAAATGCTAACAAGCTAAATGGCTGCTTACCATAACCGGAGAGCTTTGGATAGAAACACAAACAAGCTCGTGGTTATTAACGGTTTAATGCCAAGGCTGAACTCACCATGTGCAAAACAACTCAAACATTGTGTGACAAGTATCCTAAACATGTCTTTATGGTACATGGGACAAACAGTTCGATGTTTCCATGGTTCGCTCAAACACTGGCTGGCTGCATTTTCTTCTGACGACGAGGCTTCAAAGATTTTAATCTCAGAGGGGAACATGTCAGACAGCGTGAAAAGTTTTTTACTTTCCCTGTGTGGAGAATGTCTCACAGCCTTCTTTAACTGTGTCTGCAGCCAAACTATTATCATAATGTCACAGTAATGTCACCGTGCAGCGCGCCTATCCAAATTCATATCAAATGTCAATTAAATCAAACGTGAGGGCAACCTGCAAACAGCAATGACCATCGAAACATATATTATGGTTATGTGCTTTCATCCAAAAATGCGTCAAACTTTGGCACTCGCAGCAGTGCTGATTGATCAAGTGCCGTGCTAATGAAAGCTGTGAGACTGAGGGAGATTAGATGGCTGCTAAGCTTTGACCCTGGATGTGAAAACAGCGAGGGCTGGGGATTGCTATCATAAAGCAGCTAAATGGCTTATTTCACCTCCAGCTCTGGTAGCCACCCACTGGCATCACTGTTTGGATAATGATACCCGTAAATGTCCACTGTAAACAGCGGAGGAACAGGGGGCTCCGGCCCTTCCCCAGCACCATTACATGAGGTGGGGACGATCATTAAATTATGAATTCTGGTCACTGTAACGAGAGAAACCACACACAGGAGCACAGCACAGACACACACGTCTTAAAAATACCTTTAAATATCTCTGGTTTGGAGAAAGTTTTTGAGATTTTCTTTAATAATGCTGCCACCCTGAGCAAACACTGAATACACCGAATGTGAAGCTACAAGAAAGGTCAAATATAAAACATGCAGAACCTTCACATGTCAGTTCCTCCTGTGGGTCGACATGGGAGCAGACCACAGAGTTCAACGTAAACTTTAACCAAGTCGGGCCGTTGAGACAAAATATGAGACGGACCAGCAGAGATGGTCAAAACCAACTTTATCTTACAGATTTAGGATTCAGACATCTTGTGTATGAACCAGTCAGGATCAAATACGTTACAAATTATATCTAAATGCGTTCCTGTAGTTTAAGATGTTTTAACAATGGACAGGATGTAACTAAGCATGTTTACTCGAGTTCTGTGCATATACATTATTTCCAATTCCAATTCCAATGTTCTATGTACATTTTGCTCATAATACTTACATACTTTGACTTAAAGACCAGCAGGACTTTTTGCAGCGGAGTAACTTTTACAGTGTGGTCTCGCTGCTCTCTTAGCTACAGGACACAAATACTTCCCACTCCGCTGACAATGGAACTGTGAGACAAATGTGCTTCTCCACGATTTTACTCTGTCAAAAACAAGTCGTTAGTTGTTTGATGCCACTCTTTGTATTTCCAATTTGTGTTCCCGTCTTTAACTGTGGCATTTTAACATCTACCGAGACACTGTCACTTTTTAAATCAATACGATCTTTATACTCGATGTAATTCCATCTGCCGACACATTTATTTCTTTCTCCATTTTTCAATTTTCGAATTTGTTCTGAGCAGTGAGCAGCTGCAGTCGCTGCATTCCAACCTTCACGTTTTACACATGAAGGGAAATCAGCCTTCTGCTTGAATTTAGTCGAGTGTTTGACAAGGTGAACAAAAAAAACTTCAATAGCAGAAAGCAGCTTTTGCATGATGGATTTTTCACCATGTTTAAACCTCATCATGCCAACATTTGTGTCAATACTATTCAAGATGAACCAGTCGTACAAAAGAATCAACGGTATTAAATCTGTATTTTCTATCTCTATCTTACAATTCTCAATAATCGACCAATTTTATCACATTTACATTCTCCGCCGTGATTGCACTTCATATTTTAATCGACTTTTCCCGACAGACACTTGTTGGAGCTTTCAGGTGCGCTGATTTCTCCTTCACATTATTTGAGTTTTAATTAAAAACAAGGGTTCAGTGTCTCCCAGATGACATCACTCTGTGGACAATTTCACACTCGCTGCCTTCCAAAAACCTTATTAAGATTATTTCAGATGTGGATAAGATAGTTTATGGAAAAAATAATGTCAGCTTTGTCTTTTGAGGAGGCAGACACGAGGTGGTTTTCTGCCTATTAATCAATCGTGCAACGATCTACCTGCATATATAATGAATGTCAGTTGTAGGCTGAATGGAAAGTGTGTGCTGTGTGCATTAACAGTATGTATGTATTCATGCACAGTTTTTATGTATGTATTCATGCATGGATATGTATGTATATAGGCTATCCATCCATCTATCCATATGTTTTGTGACAGGATTTGAATGCAGAGACTTCTTTATGAAAAATCTGAAATTGTGGTTGAAAACACTAAAATAGACCCGTTTCCTCTCTGCTGGAGAACATGTTGTGTCCGTCTCTACAGAAAATACAGCGATTGGTGAATTAATGGGATTTTGGGGATTAAAAATAAACAAGAAAAAAAGTATTTTGAGTCATTTCTGCTGATGTTTTAGTTTTGGGAGTTTAAGCTGCTGATGTACTTCATAACTGGATATGAAAAGTACAGAACATAAACTCAAAGGTCCACATGGAGAGATACAGCACTGCCCAATAAACCGATCCAAATAGTCCTCATTCAGACATTACATAAATTAAACAACAGTTCATCCTTTCATTACATAAATTATGGAACAGTTCATTGAGAAACCACATCATAATACACAATAGCCTTTGTTGGCTAAGCATCTCGCCGTCCCTGAAGTCCTGACATGTGTTTGCCAGTAAGACTAAGAGGAGAATAAGATTGGCAGAGCTGCCTGGTGAAACATGAGATAAGAAAATTAAAACAAAAATTGCACAGACCTTGCTGTTAATGTGAATGCCGAGCAGCTCCGGTCCGCAGAGAGAACCATGAAACAAAGCAATCCCGTGCAAAGTATTGATGGTCCATCAGTGCATTATGATTTATGATATCAAAGTTGTTATTCCCATTCAGATTGCACACGTGCTTCATTAAAACTTCACCTCTCATCTGGCATATACCACTCAGCATGTTTTATATACCATTCGCAGCCTTCCCCAGGGACACAAACCCACTTTTTCAATGTAATTACCACTGACATATAAAGATGGCTAGATCACAATACACCCACCTCCTCAGCTGCACGCCCACCCCCTCAATTACCCCTACATGCTGCATGCTGCACAGGCAAACATAGCCAAAACCCAGCTAGACTAACACCATCATGGGACTGCAGCTTTATAATTATACTACTGATGGATGTTAAAATGCACAAATAAATGCAGTAGATAATTAATCATTCCCAACTCTTTCAGGCAGCTAAATATATACCTGCCGTGCTCCGCGACTCACCTCATGGCCCGCAGAATAATTCATTGTGATGCCTCATAAGATGCGACGCCCGCGGAGGAAAGGCTCATTGCATTTACCTGCTCGTATTTACCTGTCGCCTATAAATGTATGTGTGACTGCCACTGCGTGACCCTTTGCAGAACTCAGACTTATTCCAGTGTTGATGCATCTGCTCTGCTTACATTGGCCACCACGAGCCACTCGCCAATTACTCTTTGTCTTTGTAGCTATTGGTCTGCTAAGCACTTCAATCCATCTCTGTCTCCAGGCCTGTGATGTCAGCCCGAAATGATTAATCAGAAGGCAAGTCAGCACCCC
This sequence comes from Acanthopagrus latus, assembly GCF_904848185.1. NCBI lineage: Eukaryota > Metazoa > Chordata > Actinopteri > Spariformes > Sparidae > Acanthopagrus > Acanthopagrus latus. Next base: position 29,762,651 of record NC_051056.1, read on the forward strand.
AAAAGCAACACCTAGGGTACCCTGTTTGAATGCATTACCCATAGTACTTCGCAGATGTCTCGTTAAATATTGGATATGTGAGGTTTCTAAAAAGAGCTGCAGTTTCTCGTGGAGCATGAGCCAAGGAACACAAGCGGAGTGTCTTATCGCGCTGATGCAGTTTAGAAAGCTTAAGGCGATACAGACCAATATTGTATTTCATACAATATTAAAACCCCTTTCATCCATTTGTCCCACATAATCAAGCAGTGCTTCTGATGACGTGGCAGAAACTATAATCATTATGCCATTACTGTGTGTTCACGTAAAAAAGAAATGGAATTCACCAGCGAACAACTCACTGAAAATGTTTCTGGGTGACCGTAAAGCGACTTGACCCTGCTGACGTCCAGTACGAGCCCTCACTTGCTCCTTCCTGTCAATATTTCCCAGCCTGTGGACGTGGATTTTGGGCAAGTGGAAGATACTGAATTATCAGTTTACACGTGTTAGGGCTGCAGTACCATTTTAAACGCAACACACGCCGCCCCCTCATAAGGAGAAGAAGATCCACAAGGGAATTGAAAGGAATACAATAGACTGTGGCTTTCTGCAGTAACAATAAGGCCTGGGAGCTGCTGGTACACTGCCTTTGTATTGCATTAAACATTATTTCGCCACATCCAAGTTGTTGACAGATGCAATTCATGCTCAACTCCAGATTTGTCAGCACAGATGTCCAGCACCCCCCCAAAAAAAAAAAAAAAAAGGAAAACGGCACTGAGAAAATACTGTAAAATCCACAGACTGGTAACCTAGATTTGAATTTGTGCTTTTTTTTCAAAGCTCATTATAAAAGGATTAGAAAGAAGTTGGTGTGTTACCTTAAAGAATGCCTGTAGCAATCCCCCACTGAGGCTTCACTGTATCAAGGTCCACTTCTCAGGCTGCGATGCTGCTTTGTATTGGATTTACAAACGTTCCAGATCTCCTCCTCTTCCCAGTGTAGCTGCGCGAGCCTCAGACTGCACGAGAACACTATCGCACTGACACATGGATGGCACTCAAGCGATGTCAAAAGGGTTAAAACCTAGTGGACCGGAAAGTCACACCAGCATCGTTCTAGTTGCCAGCCACCGCTGCCGCACTCTCCAGCAGCTCTCCACCTCCTCCTCTTTCTTCTTTCCTTCCCTTTTTTTTTTTTTTTTTTTACTCAACCTATCTCACGGGCTTCTCCTCTCCCCCTCCTCGTGCGAGATGGTAGACGAAAGCACTGGGCGATTTGCACCACTCTATCATGGATCGTGTTACGCTGTCTGGCTGTAGCGGCGGTCACAGATGATAGGCTGAGGAGCTTTGCGTGTGTGTTTACCCCTCAAAATAAGTAGCGGGAGAAGAAAGGAGGAAGGGGAGGGAGGGAGGGGCTGCCACCGGTTAAAAACACAAATATTAGGAATGGTATCCAAAAGATTATCGAGCTGGGTGACAGGCTTTGACATAAAACCTTGATGTGAATTCATGAGGGGGAGTGTGTCACTTTGTTACTGCGGGCAGACCTCAAAGTGTCACTTCGAAATGGCTCTCCTTCTCCTTCACCATTTGATTAATCACATTAAAATACAATCTATGATTTAGCTTTGTTTTGCTGACATTCATAATGAATTTTCTGTTTCTGTTGGGCTATTTTCAATATTTCATTACATCCTAAACTCATCAGAAAACCCCAGAATATGCGATGCATCGTGCCGTGGATTAAAGCGGTATAGAGAAAAAAACACACTCACAATCTAGAATCACGACCGTACATGATCTGCTAATATGATCACAGATGAGTTTGAACAATCGAGGCAACGAGTGCACCAGAAATAATGCATTAATTGTGTGAGGTCTCTGTCGCCGGGGGATGAAAACTAAAGCTACCCGGTCCTTGTTTTGATCTCCTCTTGTTTGCTCGATCGTCGGCGTCAGTTTGTTTACTGTTGACAGCATTTTGAAAGGAAGGCAAAATATTTGACAGCTCTGAAGAGGCAGCTGCTAATCAAAAGAAAATAGCTTATTTCACTCAGACGTCTGTAAACGAGAAACGTCCACGTCCTCATTAGATTCTCAGGAGAAGTGCTGGATATTTCTTTAATGTAGGCTAAATAAAAGGGCATATAAATAGTAGTTCAAGTACTATATTACTGTGAGCCTCTATAGATCGTAGATATAATAAATGAAGACACTGCAATCATCGTAGAATATCAGCTAAGGTGATCCTCTTGCACCCTGTGAAAGCATTAAGTCAGGTCACTTCCAGCGCTGCACATTTCATAAAATTAGCCGCTCACAAAAGAACAGACCGGACTTTGTTTACCTGGAGGTCCTGAGATGAGCTGTGAGCGAGTACTTTCAACATTGACGGATGGGATTAAGAGCCTCGTTTCAGCCACGAGTCCAGGAAAATATTAGCTTGAATTTACTTAGCTGAGCACACATTCCCATAACCGAGCTTAAATGAGCACTCCAGTGATTAAAATGTGCATTCCCACGAAGTGAGGGGACACAAAAGAGACAGATTACAAAAAACACTCAATCCTACATTTCCCATAATGCAACTGGACAGCTTTTCTCAGCAGAGAGTCCCTGCCTTCTAAATGTCCACTTATTTCTCCTAGATAACCCTGACGACAACCTGCAGTCTTTCTAACGGCCAGGAGGGGGCGACTCCACTGGTTTCAAAAAGAAGAATAGTTTGTATGTAAGCTTATGAGGGAATGACCCTACTTCTCATTTTTTCCTCAGTACATCATTTCATAACGAGTTTATGGTCTTAATTGCTAGTTTCAAGTCTTCATGATCGTGATTTTCATTTTGTAAATTATAGTGCCACTCAGTAAAATAAACAATAAAGCTTTTAGGTCGCTTTAAGGCGTGGCTACCTTGTGATTGACATGTCTCTAACACAGCAGGACATTCAGTCACATCCAATCTGGATATCCTCCCCAGCTCCACCCTCTATAATCCAAATATGGTCACTTCTGGCTCCAAAGAAGGCGATTAATTATTTAAAGATGGATAATGACTCCCTGTTCATTCTGTGGAATGGCCAAATAACCGGTGCCGTCTAACAACAGTGGCAATTTGTGAGTCTATTGACCACATAATGCAAAAATAATATCTGGTCTGAATCCCTTAAACTGTCAAGTGTTAGACAGGTTTTCTGCTTCACCGTATCATTATGAACTAAATAATGAAAGCATCTGCGTTTACATTAGGTTCCTATAACCTCGCTGTCACCATGCAATTTTGTCTGCCGCTGGGCACATGGTCACTGGGGAAAAGAAAGGTTATCTGGCGATCCATTTCGACTAAATGATTGAATGAACTCACCGTTTTGGCCCGTGTTGTTGTTATTTGTGACTCTGAGGAAAACACAGAGGATCTTGTTGTCTTTGCAACAGAGCGGAAATAATAATACTACTTGTAAACGACGATGTTGCCTTATTGCCATTTTAAAAGGTGACACTTAGATGGAAATTCTGTGAAACTGCAATTCAGGGCAGCAGTAGCTATAAGAGCAAGACATTAGAAACAGCATCCCAGAATCGTCGTCCATCTTGTGACTGAAAATTAGACTGTCGAGTGATTACACTAAATTTGAAATTAAACACCCTGAGTAATAATGTTAGCTGGTCAATAAATAGGGAGTTGGAATAAATCTCCTACTGCCTGTGACATAAGTCTTAAATTAAATTCAAGGTGGTCATTTTATCTATAACGCAGTATTTTCACACATACACCATATATTTTAAAAACACATCCCAGTCGCCAAATTGACCTACTCACACGTAATGATATGATGCATATGAAAACATCCCTCCACCCATTAAAACTACGTCCAATAGAGAAGTCTAATAAGTCACACGGTGCTGCAGTGCATCATATCTTTGCACCATCAACTGAGCATTCATTTTTACAAATTATCATCTGTGTGCAGCAGTCTAATACTCAGCTTTCATTAATGACCAACAACTAAAAAACAGCAAAGCGCTGATAAGATTCCTTTGAAGGTGGACATCAAACGTGATGCCTCTGGGGTTGAGAACAAGGGAGTGCTTCTTTGACATTTCCCCAGTGCAACCCCACATTGACTCAAAGAGTTCGGTCGCGCCTGTAGGCTCAAGTGGGGAAATATGTTACGAGCTTGGACTGCGGTCCTTGTAATCCAAGAGTGTCCCACTTCCATACGGCTTGAGTGAAATTTGTATTGAGTGGCCCAAATTATTATATTCATCATCCATCCTGAAGAGACGGTATCCGAGACCCGCTATAGGACAGGCTATTTTAAGATGGAAGCATTTCTACATTAGTCATTTCAGAACACCTCGGAGATGATGTCGATTTCTATTCTTTTGGGAATAACAAACGGCCTCATTATAATTCCCACTGGGTGTGCCTTAGAGAGGTAGCAGAATTAAAACTAGATGCAGTCACATGGGTGAGTTAAAGCTGTGTTCGCAATATCCTATTGTACAACAAATTCACGCATCAGCTTGTTAATGATTACCAACAATAGAGCCAATAAACAGGGCAACACAATACAGTATTTGTGCACATGTTTTACCATGTTGTTTGTAATTGACAACAGGGTACAATGGGAATACAGTGTGCGGCATGATTGTGTACAGAGGGCTTGGTTAGGAACACAGTAATTGGGGTTGGGAGAGAAAGCAGCAGCGGCTGAAGAGGTAGCGGGCTTGAGTTCGGTGTGTTCAGGGAATAAATATGAGGCTGTTGAAATACCTGCCTTCTGACAGTCACCCGTCTGCGTTTATCCATCCACTGTCAAAGCAGGATTACAACAAAAGCCCCCCTGGATACTCAACCACCTACAGCCAAGTAGCTCATTTTCACTACAGCGGCATGTGCAAACAAAGAGGGCGGGAGAAGGAGGGAAAAACAGTATCCACACTGGCAAAGATGCCGCAGTAAATTTCACCCGAGTAAACAATATGGGAAACGGGCCAGGGTCTTCTTCACATAATATGCTTAATTCTCCAGCGAAAGGGGTAAAATGGACTCTTATTTCCACTAAAGAGCTGTTGCTAAATGACGGCTATTCAGCCCGGTTTCAGTTTTGACATGCCAAAGCTGTCTGAGGTACTCAGTTACTGGGAAGTGGGATGTGGGCGGGGGTGCTAGGTCTCTTTGCTCTCCTTGTGCTCCATGGTCTCAGTCCAGCTGGCCTTTAGAATATGGATTATGTGTTGCCACGGCCAGGCTCTCACTCCATGGGGGGCTGGACTGGGTGCCCAGCTTCAGCGGACTCCCCACCGAGACCCCTGGGTGAGAGGACGCCGAGAGCCCTCTTGGTTCTCAGGGCTGAATCATTGAGAATGCAGCGGGTGCTCCCCACACCGGCACCATACGTCAGCGTGTGAAAGAAAACGTTCAAAATATCTTAAAAAAAAAAAAAAAGAAAAGACAGTGAAAGGGAGGATAGTGGGTGGGTCAGCAGGGGGGATCGGGGTGTGGAACATCGAGGGAGAAGCAACCGTGATTGTGGCACAACTGCGACACTGCATCACTGATGATCACAATGCCGACTGTCTGATAAAAAGAAAGGGGTGAAAAATAGAAAAAGGACCTTGGGAGCGCAGCTGTGCAGCAGATTTACCTTTCAAAAAAGTCTGGGGCGATAATAAGTATCCAAATGACAGCTCTGTGCCGCTGCATCCACGACTAAAGTTAACCAGAGGTCCTAACGTCGAGTGCCGGCAGCAGACACAAAGGTCTAAACAGTGGGGCGCCGAGGCAGCTAGCACAGCATGGCTAAATGGGGCAGGTGATTTCCCATCTCCTCCACTGCCCTCAAGGCACAGCCAATCACTGCTGGGGAAAAGTGGCGCCCCAGCCTGCAAGCCAGGCTGCCAGTGAGTGGAAGGGCTAGAGAGGGAGCTGGAGTCTATCTGGGACCATGCATTATTCACATGCACCGCTACGGCACTAAGACCTCCACAAAGGAAAGGCCTCAGGTTCCATCAGTGCCGACTTGTTTCCAATCTATTATTGATGGCAACACTACACCCTATACTTTTCCCTGATTTACTGGATTCTATCATTGTTTCTATAATAAAGGCTATTTCCAGTAAAGCAAAAGGAGAGGAATATTTCCATGCATGGTGCCAGTGGGTGTTTCTTTCATTGGAATTTTTAAGAACTGGCTTTGCACAAATGACGTGCAGTATAACACTGTTACTAAAGTGAACAATTTTGAGCTTTGTACCGGTCTTCATGCTCACCCTAATATACACAGCAAAACCAGAGAGCTTTGTGTGAATCATCAGTCATGTCAAAGGTAGGTATCCGTGCAAAATTAATTTCAGCGTGGAGACCTCCAGCTAGACCTAAGTGAAATAAATGAGCTATCCAATTACCACATTATGATCACATGTAGCCACCGTAAAAAATGCACTGGCCAGATTTCCCTCATCAGCAGCTCTCGAGTATCTAACGGTCAAAAGTGGAAGAAGTGCTCATAAAGTGACAATACCACGCTGAAAAGAGGCTTAAGGTACAAAAGAATTGGCATCAAAATATACTTAAAATACTTAAAGCAGAAATACTAATTGTTCTGAGTAACATACTATATCATTGGATTACAATCACAGCTGCTTTAATGCGTTCATCAGTAGTTTACCTGTTGGGTACTGTAAGCTTCTTTTCTGGGATCAATACATTTTTATCTTAGTCTACAATATTACATATTAATTTATTTGTTGATTATAATTTGTGTTCTAAACCTGCAAACTAATTATCGCCGTTAAATGTACAAGTAAAAAATAAAAATAACTACCATCTGAATTGAATGAGCATAAAAGTATAAAGTAGCAGAAAATACAAATACTCAAGTAAACTACTTCAGTAATTTTAAATTCAAATGTACCATCTCAGTCTAACACTGATGCCTCTAAATGACCTGCATGAGCATAAGAGACCGTTAAATGCATCCATTCAGTCTGACACCAGGTTGATTCTGACGTATGCAGGTTGGATGAGTCATAAATCTAAAATTAACCTTTTGATGTTGGTGTGCTGACGGTTAATTGAGGAGTAAAGAATCAGAATCAGATTCAGTAATCCTGTAATGTCCCACAAACGGGAAATTTGTGTGCCACAGCAGCCAAAGGACAGAATATTTCAAAAAACAATAACAATAGCAAAAAATAAATAAACAATATAATTGTTTATAACAGAAGGCACTAAAACAAAGTTTGCTTTGTTTCACCATCATCATAAAATATCAAATTTGAGATATGTTGCTTTTTCTTCCATTCACTTCCAAAACAAATGCAAACACTAGGCGGACCAAGATACAACGCATGGTGCTTGTACCGCTTTTGTCCACAGGGGGCGCCAGAAACAACAAAACACTTTAATTAAGTTAAGCTCCTTTAAGTTCGGTACTTCGGAATAATTAATTTAGTTAATTTACACCACTGGTAATAGTGAAGAGCAAATGCTTAAAATTAAAAAAAAATAAATAGAAATTAAAAAGTGTTACTTTACATCAGTGAGTGTTTCTCTGTCTTCTTGTAGCATCCATTTTGTTCAATGTAAAGGACAAGAGACAGACTGAACCCACATCAGACAGCGTCATCATCATCATCATCATGTTTTTTTGGGAACATCAGAGCCCTAATGTGAAAATATGCACTCCTCTTCTTAAAGGAGTAATGTGATGTAGATATAGACTAAAGCCAGTCATCAGAGATGAAATGATACACTATCAGTATGTTTATTTATAGCTGTGCCTTGTTTCACACAGCTACATTATCCTTTAACTTGAGATTTCTATCAGAATATGTTAAAATGGCTGCAGCTCTTGAACTCAGTGCCAGTTGCTTCGCATTTCATGGCAACGTCCACATTATTACCATGCACACATCAAAGATTTCCCCTAAATCTCTCCAGGAAACACAATCAATCTGCTCAGTATGCGTGGCTGGGACAGTGGGCCATCTCTCCCTTTGAGGATGTCGACGCATTTGACCGATGTGCAGTCGATCCCCCAGATTGTGGCTAATCATCATTACCGGCTGCTGAAACAATGACTTTCTCTCAGCATGCTCAGCTTCAAGAAGGACACCAGGGATCTGCCGGTTTTTCTTATGGTGGCTTAACACTTGAGTCTGGATTTGAGGAATTAAGGCAGACTTGGACACAACAAAATGTGCAGTGTGATCATCCATCCAAGTCATCAACTATGGCCTGGCTTGCACTGTAAAATCTGTCTCATGAATTACACATAATTCGGCAATGGGTATTGTATTTTTGGAGAAGTGTAATAGAGTTCCAGTTTCAGAGGAGGGAATTTCATTTTACACATTTCCAAGCCTGAAAACAAATGATGACTGCTGCACATTCCTAACAGGAAATAAAAAAATATAAAACAATAGGAGGGAAATGAGGACAGATGCATAGAAGGGAGTAGTTGGGGAATTCTCCAAAATGGACAGCGGATTATGAAAAATGACTTCTTCCTTACAGTGCTTAAAGGTTAGGTCTCCATTACACAGAGAGCAAAATGTCAGCAGTATCCCCTGAAAGAGTGGACTGTGATATTAATGGAGAGTCCAGGGAATGGGCTTCCCCTGACTGAGTTTCCCCCTCTTCCAGACACATTATTCATTTAGTTGTCAGCCAGCACCTGGCGCATGTAACACTAACATCTACAAACTAAATGATGGAGAGAATATGGCCCACCCTGGTAGGCAGCCAGTGGTGAAATGAATGTTGTTCATGAGGTATAATGGAGAGTTAAAGTAGTTCTACGAGATAATCTAAGCCTGCACGACTGAAGTTGTCGCCCAGGACGCATTACCATAATGCTCCATTTTCTAGCTAATATTGTACTTTCATTTGGCTCTCAGCTACCTCGGAGACTATAAGGCTGGTGTAAAGCACAGGGACTGTGCAACGCTGCCACCAGGAACTATACAAAGAGTCGGTTTGGTTTCCGCCTCACTTCAGAATGTCGTACACACAATCTTTATCTTTCAGCTGAAAAAAGGAAAAAAAAGTGTTACATCTCCAGTGGATTCTGCATATGAGGAACTGACTCACCGCCCAAAATAAACCGGTGCATAAAGAATTAAAGAAGGAGATGAGTCTTCTCTGGTTTGAATGGGTGTACATATCGTTTTATATTTAGTCCTGACCGCAGACACCCTCATCAAATTGCTCAAAGCAATCATCGAAGCTTTCATTCCATGTAATCTAAGTGTGCAACATCACTCTGTACATAAATGACACACAATGTTGTCTACTATGGAAATGTGATGGACCCAGACAGGATGACAAGATGATTTAATATATTACAGAGCGACTCATCAGTCACAAAGCCGCCACTTTACTTAAGATTCAAAATGGCTTCTGCGCGAGGCGGACTGCGGCGGTGGATTATTTGTGAGTAATATTCCTTTGCTGTGGTAAATATATTGTGTCATGCAGCAGAGGGTGGAAGAAAAATTCTCTCTCAAGCTATTTTAATGAAGTCCCAAATGTCATCCTCATACTTCTTTCAAGAGCAAACTCAGAGAAAGTCCTCCAGAAGCCCGACTGTCCCCTCAGTGTGGCTTCAAATGATGTGAGAACAAGCAGCTTCAGTAGCAGACAGCCTAAAAAGGAAAACAAAAAACAAAAGACCTATACTATGGAGGGGAGTAAACAGGTGGTTTGGACCATTAAAGTCGATCTCTATGATTATAGGCCTTCAATGAATTGTCTCGGCAGCGATGGGCTCTGATGAGGGGCGACCGGGGATCTCTTTTGTCCTGGAAAAACCAGTTAAGGAAAAGAATAGTTTTGCCAACACTACGCCAAAAGGTACTTTAATCATCACCACCTTATAATTCATTTGCAATTACCCCGTACTGCTACATCTTTACAAAGAGGCTAATAGAAAAAGAGATTTCTCAGTAGCACCATTATAGTGAAAAATGTCAATGTATTTCAGTGTTTTTTGGTAAGTGCAGTGAAGAGCGTCAGAGGCTGAGTTTAAATTAGAGCCAACACATTTTTCTCTCAACAATAGTGTGGAGCAGAGTAAGGGGGGTGGGGAGAGGGGTGGGCATCCAATTACTGGAGAACTGTGTGTGTCATCTTGACACCACGTTTGGGCTCCTTCAACAATGTATTAAGCATACGAGACGTAAAGGCTGCACTGCTGTAATGATTGAAAGACTGGAGGAGAAATCAGTGAGTAGCTGCACAGAAACTGCTCGATGCCGTGTCGATATGTCTATTTGAGAACTCGTGCCACAACGCGTCTAATCACTTAGTTTGTTTTAAATCGAGCAGAAACAACACACAGATGCACAGTCATATATCCTCTTTATTCCCGTCAGCAGCCACATTTCTTGGCGCTTTCCTCTCTTCCTTTGCTGAAATGAAGTTAAAGTAGTTAAGCAACAAGTGACATCATCTCCCCTCGTCCCTATTTGACTTGTCTTAAATCTGTGCTGGGCAACTTTGCACGCTGGCGGTTCCAAATGGCAGCAAATGTGAGATCCCACACCCAGAAATCATGTTACATGACATAAGCAAACTGTAGGCAGGAAGCTCATGTTTGCCCAGCTGGCCTGTGTGATCACTTGATACCAAATGATACCAAAGATTGGAGTGAGACATCAGATCAGAGTCCAGCTTGTCTGGATCAAGACTCAGAAGTTTGGTGATAATAAACTTTGTACAGAGAATTATTTGCTATCATGACATCGTTTTTAAGCAAAAACAACCCAAAATCACTGTTTGTAGCTTCTTGAATGTTCAGTCATTCATGCTAGTAAACTGAATATCTTCCGGTTTGGACATCAGAACAAGAGATATAAAGATGTCACCTTGGGTTTTATGAGTTTTTGATGTTCTGACATTTTTTTATACTATAACCAATGTCTTGATCACAAATAAGCACTGGATTAATTCCAGCTGCAGCCTTTAAAGGTCTAATGTGTAGGATTTACAGGGATCTGTCAGCTGAAATAATTAAAACATGTTTGTTTTCATTAGTGTATAATCATCTAAAAGAAGAATCCTTATGTAGATCTACAGAGGGAGCCGGTCGTCTTCCATGTCGTCCACCATGTTGCACCAATATGCATCTACAGGAGCCCAGGATGGACAAACTAAGCACTGGCTCTGGAGATTTGAGATGTTTTAAGCTGCCACCATCGAGGAGACAGAGACGAGGGCTATTCAGTTGTTGTTTGCAACTGTAATTATGGACAGTTTTTTGTAAAACTGTAAAATAACCTGCCATCACATTGACCAGCCAGTGTATTGACATCACAATTGGTATCAGGCCCAAAAAAATAAGCATCAGTGGAGCTCTACTAGATGTCACTAAAACTGGCAAGTCCAAAGTTTGTTAATATAAAGCAAAACGTTTGCTAAAGAGCTCTGGTTGCTCAGAGCCTTTAAGTAGAGATCAGTTTTCCAGCAGCTCTGGTGGTTAATGATGACAGGATGTACAGCAGGTGTTATACTATGCCGTTTTATTTGGGCATTTGTTTTTGTCTTTTTCGTAATATCTTTTGTTTTTATTCATTGTCTTTTTATGTTTTACTGCGACAGAGATTTCCCAGAGGAGACAATGAAGTTAAAGTTTAAAGATGAAGCTTAAAGTAGAGGAAAGCAAAGTTAACCTGAAAGAAACAAACAATTTCTTGGTAATAATCTGAACTCGCAGGTGAAAACACATCTTGGCGACAGGAAACACTCCAGCATATTGTCTCGGACTGTAGTCGGGATGTGTGTGTGTGAGTCACAGTGTTGTTTTGCTGTATTCACTTTGTGAAAGCATCCTTCAGAAAATCACCCAGCCTGTTCCCATAACGAGTGAATCTCTCTTTCTAAACCCTCCAACCTTTAGAGCTGCCATGCAAAACTGTGCAGACAGCTCCATTGGGCATGTTGAAGAAGACAATAGGTGGAAACTGCTCTAACCTATTTGCCAAATGGTCTGTCATCTAATGCCCCGGTGCTGCTCTATTGTCTAATCCTACTGCTGAGGCCTCTAAAAGGATACATCGGCCTAATAAGATGAATGGGCTTTGACCCTGGAGCTGCTAAAAGCCAACCTGGCCAATTTATCTGAGTGACCTCTACTCTTGGCAGAGACAGCCCTCACCTCTGTTGGAAGCCTTTAGGCGGGATCAATAGCACCGAGGCAAAATAATCCAAACAAGAAGTGTCTAGAAGTTGGGATTGAATTACTCATCGCTTCATATGACCCTGAATAATGAGCTTAGTGGCAGGGATCGGTACTTTGTTTGTTTTCGTCTTCATCGTGTCTTTGTTCTGAGGAGGACAAACCGAGACAACTGCGACACCGTGTACAGGAACAACCACAAAAAGCAAACAAACAAAAAACATGCATAATGTGATTTGTGAATAAAGTGGGTTTTATTTTACCTAAAAATATTTACATTACAATTGGGCAGCTAAATCAGCCCTAATCCAATCAGGTGTTCTCAAATCGCAAGGGGCTAATGTAAAGCAAGATGAGCGGAGTAAAACAAATATGTAAGCTCTATACTGATTCATACGTAACTGCATTATGCAAACCACGATCATGGCTATTCCAGGGCACAGATTGTAATATTGAGAAGTGCATTTTGAGGGAAAATAAGATTTTGTCGACTAAATTAAGGATTCTGTTTCATGTTCTGTTTGTTAGTGTTGGGTCGTGTTCAACCGAGATAAAAGGCCCGGGTTCTGATAGGTCGAGGCAGGATCCGCAGAAGAGAGCCTTTTACAGGAGAATGTGTTTCCTTTCTTTGAGCATGAATCAGTTTACATGGTATACAATATCAATCGTTGGCCTCAAATCTATATCTGCAAAGTGCTTAGGTTTGCATTGGTGATTAGATGAATTGAACCGAGAACAGTCTGTTACTTGAGCATGCCCTCATAGCCCGGATACCTAATGCCTCTCCCCCTGCCTCTGAAGTGACCACAGTTTCAGGATGCTTTGCTCCGGGCACTTGGCCAGAAAGCTTTATGTATTCTGATACCATTCATTTTTAATCAGGACCAGAATATCCTTCCAAACCTCTTGCAGGCTGCTGTTGGCTATGAGGCATCAATTTTGTTATATTTTAATTGATTTGGCTGTTCTCCTCCTTGTCGACTGTATACGTTGATTGTTAAATTGCTAATGTTCCAAGCGAGAACTGCTGCACCGTTCATTTAAAATGCTTTCTCTTCTCTCCCGTACTTTCCGCTGGCTTTTTTTTTTTTTTTTTCCTATCTCGTTGCAGAATTATGCATTTTTCCCCACATATAGTGTAACAACTTAAAACATTGTGTGTGTTCAGCATATTTCACTTGGCTTTCCTCCTCGACATGCCCAACTCATCCCAGCATGCAGCGAAGGGATCTCTCTCACATGACTGCTGAGGAGAAAGGACATGAGAGCAGGGGAGGGGAATCTTCTTCTGTGGTATAATGAGTTTGACAATGAAAGTGACACCGCGTCCTCCCTGGACCTTGCCATGTGATCAATCATAACAATGGCTCACCATTTCCTCCTCTGGATACTGACCTTTCTCCCTTCAGGAAAGGAAGTGTGTGTAAGTGTTGGAGTGTGTCTATGTTCCTCTAGATTTCCTCATAGCATCAGCCTCTTTCCAATCAGCCCTTGAAGTCCCTCTACAGCGCCATAAGAGTGTCCTCTATCAGAGAGCCCCTTCCCCCCTGCTGCGAAGCAAAAATGGCCTGAAAAAATGTCTAACGTAGGGAATACTGATCTATTTCATTCTGTCATATAAACTATTTTAAGCCTGGATAACAAACTTGGATTATTATTAGTTAGTTTTTTTTTAAGGGAAATGGATTATATATTTAAAATCCCATCACCTGAACAGCTTACAAGGTGACTGGATGCTGTTACTCAAGTGAGGAAGACCTGCCAAGATTTCATGCAAAACATCAATGAGTGAGATTATTTTAGGCCGCCTCTCTCATAGTGCAGCGCCCTTTACTAAAGAGTGACGGAAACAGGGATGACATGTTGAGAAAGCCGTGAGCGTGAAGGGATCCTGCGAGGTTTTATCTGGCTCCGCCTCCCCGACCTTGTCTCCCAGATGAGCCAACAGGACGTCTCATCAACAGCCTACTTACTGCATTTGCTCTGGTTCCCTGTCAGTTTCCTTTTATTGACCTAGCACGACTCGTTAAATAAAATATGGAGAATAAATCTCAAAATATTGGTACAAGTAAAAGTCTCAGATATGCTTCAGCCAAAAATGTCCCATGTTGCCAATGATGCCGTCTAGACACAATTTTATAGCCATTTTTATGCCACTCTTAATTGTGGATTTATCTGCATGACTCTGATGTCTGTAATGTCTTTACAATGACATAAAAACCTGATCAATACACAGCCTCACTTGTGAAAAATGTGCAGTTACTGCAGTGGACACACTGTCAAGAAAAGCCTGTGAATTTTACACTGTAAAATGTGAAGTACACGTTTTTTTCTAACCGATGTTACTGATGTTGTTATTGATCTACAAAGGTACGCAGAACATGGAATAAGTTAATGAATTAAGTAAATGAACAACTAACAAATACACGTTTATATTTTTTTTTACTGTACAATGACATATTTGCCCCTAAATCCACAGTGCTGCTGCTAATAGTTACATATGAGGCAATATTTGAATTTTCCTTAGATATGAGATATACGTTTATAACCTATACAAAATGAAATATCTATTTTTTAATGGGGGATTATAAAGATTCTGCAGCATTACATCTTAACAAAATATATATAAAATGCCTAAAGTAAAAATGTGTATATGTAAACACATGTAGTCATTCATGCAGCTGTATTGTATATTATGCATTTAGACATATATGTTATATATGTTATAATACTTTTTATACGCACACATAATTGTTTGAGATAAATTGTAAAATAAATTGTTCCAATCTCTAATTTTTGTTTGTAGTTTATGTAAATACATGTCATATAATATAATTCCATATATGTCCATTTATCACATTTGCGTATTGGTGTTCTTGTTATTAATCTACATGTTGACTAATACATGGAATAAAGTTACTGAATTAATAAGTCAACAAATAAAGGAAACATAACAACAACTACAACAAACAAATTAAATACATTCCTAAATATGCAGGTAAATAGTGTTACCTTACACTGACTGTTTCTTTAAAAACATATGAGGAAAAGCCCCAAGAGAAATTAAAGTTTTACAATATCTGACATTAGATTAGGTCTCAACACTACAAGCCTCCAGCAATAAGGAGGGGCAACCTGCATACAGCCTGAGAGGCAAGACTCGGGGCAAAGAAACAGGTTTCAAAGAAGAATCCCCCGCTCCTCGCTCAGCTCACCGCTGTGACGGCTCGCTAACACTTTAAGGCGACTCGGATGAGCACATCAACATCGATGACAACACGAGCGGGACATGCCCCCGCATCCCTGCTCAACATTACGTCCGTGATATTTCAAATTCAAAACTGTTTTGGTTTTTTTCGTGCATGGGGTGAACAGCACCCCGCTGGCTTCATGCTGCGAGCGACTCTCCATCGAAAACTTTCACCTTATTAAATCAGGAAAATATTAGAGACTATTTGATGCAGCCAGAGTAAACTGAGATCGAAACCCTTTGATTTGTAGCATTGTTCGCGCCAGATGAAACGCTCACATGACGAAAACTCCCTGAAATTCCGTCTGAAGTCGAGGCCTTTTAATGAAACATTTATTCATGTGTATAAAAGACTCCGACACATTTCCTCTGCCAATGAAAAGATCCAGTGGTATAATTTGCAGTTAAAATGTGCTTTTAATTGTGTGTGTCAGAGAGGAAATTAGAGCAGCAAGACACAATTAACAAAATACATTTTTACACATATTTTCATCATTCTACTTGGTCGCTCAATTGGACAATCTAAAAGTGTTGATTTCAGTCTTGCTTTGGTTTCACGATGAATATGCTCTCGTGAACACGGCTGCTGCTTCAAGAAAAGAAAACCTGCTCGATAACAAAGCGTTTTAAATGTTTAGCTGTATGTTAACCTGACCGCTAACTCGATTCACAGCTCAAGGACACGATGGAGCTTAAACGGACGAAAAGATGTTTATAAACCAAAGTGTTTAGAGGACAACCAAGCGAGCGTGACATGAGATGACCCCACGCGTACGACACAACAGGTAGAACAGAGATGTTTTCTACATTCAGATGAGGCGGCAACAAAAGAATCACCTCGACTTCCAACTTTTTGATTGCCAACATCAAGAACCGAGGAGCGCAAAAAGGTCAAAGCCACAGCACCATGACAATAGATATAACAAATATTCCCGTGTCCCATGATAGGGGAGAAAAAGGATATCATAAAAGGAAGAAGACATGAATCTAAATAGATCGGTGGGTTGGCGCTCGTCTTGGGACCACGTCTGAACACCCAGCGGCGCACCGGAGACAGAGAAGAAATCTATTTTAGTCGATATTAAACGAAAAACAAAGACCTTGATTCTACACTGTATCAACTTCTAGTCTGTCCTTTCAGAGCATATAGACTCAGAGCCTTAAATTCAACATTGTTGTTTTAATTCACCTGCAAGAAATTAGCTTTACCTGCTTGATTATCCGCCTCAGAGGAAATCAGTGTAACATATACGTCTTTTTCTTTACGTCTCGTGTATTTTATATCCCAGGAGACGTAAAGTGAATGTGGAGCTTTAGAGACACACGGATGCTTGCTGGGGGACACCAGTCATACATGTAATTATGAACATCACAATTGGACCAACATGCTAATCCCTGTTTCTTCCATTGATATTCATAGAGTATAAAGTGGCTTCCTGACTATTTCCGTACAGCATGGTAATACAATCACTCAATTAGGCTGTGTGATGAAATGAAATGAGCCGTTTTCTCTTGAGGACGGTAAATAGTGGCCCTCGTAATTGACAACCGCAGTGTAATTCCTAATCGTACTTACACGTCCTGCAGTCTGGCACCGGCGAGTGATTAGACGATCTGAGTGCGGTGTTGTCAGTCGACGCTCTGAGACGCAGAAACAGGTGACACTTAAGGCGAATGTTGATGCTCAATGAAAAGGTGAGAGAAAATAGATGTTGGACAGCGTTAATTGCTTTTTACACCGCAGCTACGACTACGTAAGCTTTGTAAGGCTAAATACTCACTCACACACGAGCGCTCCACTTGAAAGCTTTATTGGAAAATTATGACACAGAATGGTTCGTTGTCAATCTAAAGACTAAAGCTGAAAATATAAAGTTGATTAATCAGCAAATATTTCAATAATTAAATTATTGTCCCAGTCATTTATGAAACAAAAAGCACAAAAGATTGTTGTTGAGGATCTTTTTTTTGGACCGTTTCTAAGACGGAACAAGACATCTGAAGACTCGACCTTCAGATCTAAAGGTTGACATTTCTCACAATACTCCGATGCTAATCGACTAGATGATAATCAGCTAACTGAAGAAATAATTGACTGATTAATAGCAAATTATATTTTTTCGCAAAACTAGCATCACTATGTCGAGACTTAAAGGTGCAATATGTAGTTTGAGGATGTAATTTGATGTTACGCCTAAACAAGCGAGATAAACAAACTCTTCATTTTTATGACAGAATGAATAAACCGACCTGTTTATGTGGCGGACCCTGCCACCTTCCTAATTTCAGACTGTGTTCTGGAGACGTTATGTTCCTCTGAGAACTGCTTGTTTATTCAGGTATGGAAAAACATATTTACTTCTGTTTTGTACCATTATCTCATTAATATTGTAAGTATTAAAATTCTTCTCCACAACTACACAGTGCCCCTTTAAATTAAATATATTTATCTGTTATGTTGACGTTGCACATCATCTAAATCCGGCATTTGGAAGGAACTGTAATAAATTACCTGACACTGAGCCGTAATCATCATGACATATTCAGGATATGGTTCTTTAAAGACAGTTAATACATTAATGAGCAATGAAGCAATTGATACCATATGAACTCCTTAAAGTATTAAAGGGATATAGTAGTTTCAAGAAAATCTGTTTTCTCCTATTAAAATGCAAATTTATACAGCTCGACACTCCAAAGTCTAATCAGATCATCCACTCTGCAGGGGGTCGCTTTGGTGTGAGTGGACACTTTTCACCATGTGTTGCTGTTGTGATAATGTGTTCACAAGATGTGTTCCTGCACAGATACACTGAAAGAAATCTCACACATGGAATGCATCACGGTGTTCAAAGGGATGAATCCCAATTCCGATACTGGCGGTCAGTTTGTCATTTGCTTCGCCCGAAGGCTCAAGTGTCGCCGACTTTTGCTCTGCACAGAGATGCGGATGCAGCGACCTCCTCCAGGCTTTCAAAAATAGAAACCACAGATCTTTTCACAACACTGATGAGCACAACACCTGCGACGACACCTCGGAACGTCGCAGCCGCGTCCCACATCCCCCCTGTCACCCCGAGCACTAACAATATGAGCACTTAACCGGTGGCAGCACCAGCAAGCAGGGAAGTGATGACAATAAATGATGGCAATCAAAGCTCGCCTCCTCTTTTGACGAAGCCAGAGATGAAGCTCAGACACCTTCCCAGCTCCTATTAACAAATGATGAAACTCTTTTCTGTGCCAGTTTTGGAGTGATCTTCAAAAAACGTCGCAGATGGCCAGCCCTTTTGACCGAAAAAAAAAAAAAAAAAACCCTGTGATGTTATTTATTCTTTTTGTGGTCGGCTTGTGCCATATTGAATTATGAAAGCGGCGACGGAGGATTTCTGCCTGCGACGATCAATAGGCTGCTTCCACTGTCACAATACAAGGCGCAGATCTGAGACAGGAATTTGACAGATGGCGTGTCACCTTCGTCAGCGTGACGTCGCGCGTGCACGTACGTTCGGTGCATGTGTGTGTCGATGCACTTTTGCATGATTTTTCTAATCTTAGAGTGATAAAGTGTGAGAAACAAAGTGAGATACGTGTCGTGTGTGTGCGGCACACTTTTGTGTTTTTGTACACGTGAGTGAGGAAGCGGCGCAGAGTGAGGCAACATGAATACATGCACACAGAGAGGCATGTTAGAGGGTGTCTGATACGCTTTCATACTCCCACCCAAAAAGCCTTTGGTGCTTGCTGTGCTACAGCACACTTTGCTGTGACTCCTCTACTGATTTAATTAACCTTTTACTGGCACTGTTCACACAATGAATCTGCAAGCTATACTCAACTGTAAAATGGGTACGACTGCGATGAAGACCTGCGACTTCGACAAATTGAAATTATTTCCTGACACGTCCCCTCGTAAACAGTCCCGTCGGACATGAGCGTGCCCCTAAAGACACGCCGCGGACGGGTGCAGCCGCAGCAGCCGTCCTCCATGAAAACATCAAAGGGACACCATTTTTTCTTGGGAAATTACTTTGGACAGAGGGTGCAGGCCAGAGCAAGCGGTGCTTCTTTAACAAAGGATGACAGGCATTGCAGTGGAAAGCCCCTCTCTCCTAAACATGGGTCAGCAGACGTCAAGGCCCTCCGCTGAACGATAAACCCCCCGTGCGACGCTTTATCCAGCAGCAGGGAGAGCTGTCACGAGGTACTGCAGTGCTGTAGCTGCAGTACCTAACAAGTCAGTGCAAGCTTTTTCACACCCTATTAGGAATACAACTCAACTGGGCCATGCTATGTTTCTGTTTCGTGCAGTCATTCATGTTTCATGAGGGGTATAATATTGATTCTAAAGCCTGTGCAGTCAACATTAGGGCAGGAAAGGGAAAAAAAAATGTCTGTGTTCACTTTTACAGAGGAGCTATACTTTGGCCAAATGAGCAAGTATATGAAAACGTATATATCACAACAACGTTTGAGCCTCCCCGCTAATAATTTATCATCAAACCATTAAAAATAGATCACAGTGAAGCGCTATATCGGCCCGCTCACTGCAGGATGGGGGCCCCGGTTGAAAGCGTCCAACCTTCAGTTGAGCATGTTTACGAAGCGATTCGTTCACTTTTTAAAGTGAGGACATTTTCCTCATGTCAAATGTCTGTTAGCAGCACTGGCAGCTCAGCACTGGGTTTGTTGAGAACTGAAATTTTGAAGGTTGTAATTCTTCACAGTAAAGAATTTTCAATCAGCCGAAATTGCATTCCATCTGTTACAAATTCTAGTTCACCAAGCAGAGCAAGGGTACCTGGTTACTCACATTATCGGATTTCAATTTTTCAAGCAAATTCTACTAAAATCTGTTCACCTCCGTTGGACTGAAAAACCCAGGGACGACTGGTGACCCACATATGAACCTATTAAGGTCCACTTTTTGTGTAACTTTTTATTCTAGCAAAAATAATGCTTTAATAAAGACTGAGGTCATCTTAAGAAAGTGTTTGAAAAGCAGTTGCTCTCACGTACCGTCCTCTCCTCCGTCTGTCAATAACAATACATTTTGAAGACACTCAACTGTCCATTGAATTTTTCTGAATTATAAAAGGTTTGATACAATTAAAAAAAAAAAAAAAATTAACTCCGGCTCCAGTGACTTTATTGCTCCCTATACATTTTCATTTTCACGTAATGCAGATCCAAATCATTAATTACACAAAGCGACATTATAACAACATCGCAGTGGGACTGTGGCTTTTAGTTGAATAACTTTTTTCCCCCTCTCCTAATCTTCAGCACTTCAAAAATCATGACAGAGACAAACTTCAATAACAGAACTTAAATTGCTTAAATCTCCATTTTGTCTCACATCAACTGCTGAGTGCAAACGTTTCTTTTTAATCAGCGTGCCACTTAAAGCAAAGGCACACTCCCTGCAGACAAGTTCCAACAATACACAGACAGCACGTAACACGAGACCGTAAGTGATCGCACGTGTGTTTTGTGTGTGTATGTGCAGACGTGCATGCTCAGATGTGCCGGTTCTGCAAAGTTGTCAGTGTCAGGTGGACGGAACCCGCGGTGTTAAATCATTTCTGTGTGAGGTGAAACAGCATCGATATTTCATCTGTTTCACGGGAACATCACTGTAAGCGAGGCAATATTAAAAAGTAACATGATAAATAATGATATGCAAAATATTTTTAGAAAATGAACAAAGAAAAATGCAAGTGAATTTTCCACATGAGAAATCAGACTCAGGCTTTATGTGCTTCATGTGCTTTAAAAACAGATGATTGTAGATAAATAAACACATACTTTCTGAAGGCGTGGAGAAAAGACAGCCTGGTTTGTGTCTCTGATAAAAGAAGCTGTGCTGATACGCTGCTCGGGTAGTAAAGACTATACACGTGAACACGGCGGTGTCATCTATCGAGATATGAAAGGACGGCTTGGGATCACATGGCCATTCTTACAACCAGGAGGACAATAAAGTGGATGCTTTAATCAATTGATTTTGTTTTCGAGTGATTCTGTCAGTGGCAGGGGATTATGCTAAGCGTAAAATCAATGAAAGCTGCTTAACAGATTTTTCTAGTTTTCTTTTTGTAGCAGAGGCGGAAGAAGTAGAGAGACACTGCGCTGAAGTAAAAGTAGCAACACAGTGTCGAAGTGAGCGCTGTCAAAAATATCGATATAACAATACCTATCAGTTCTGAGTCTTTGTAAAGGTTTCAGTGCCCATCAGCAGGCACACACACACACGCACGCACGCGCGCGCGCGCACGCACGCACACACACACACACACACACACACACACACACACACACACACACACACACACACACACAGCTGCAGTGGTTCACAGCCCCGCCTCCTTCAGAGGTAAATTCATTTAGATGCTGTAGTGTTGACAGAATCTAAAATCTCATGTTAGTTTCAGATGATATTCTGTATCAAATATCGATATTTCTGAAGGGACTGTACCCAAAGCCACTAATATCAGTATCTTGACAACACTAGTAGAAATAGTTTGGTATGAGACAAAAAAAAAGGGGTTACTGAAGCAAAATTACAAAAGCAGTAAAAATAAAATACACTTAAAGTACCAGAAAAAGTAAAAGTACTTGTTATGCAGAATGTGTTGGATGTTCATCTGCAGGGTGTCTTGTGAGTCTCCCATCAGGGGTCAATAAATAAAGTTAAATCCTAACCTATAATCTAGAATCACGAATCATTAAGATTTATATTTTTCATTGATTATATTTTATAGTATTAAAATTAATCTAACTAAAACTAACTGAAAATGAACCATAACTAAAGTTTTCCAATACATTTGGTGGAGAAAAATGTATAAAATGTGGAGTAAAGTAGCTGAAAAATGGGAATTTTCATTTACTCAAGTACAAAGTACTCGAGTTAATGTACCCAGTTAGTTTTCTATTGAAAAAAATACAACAAGTTTATGTTGTCATAAATATTCCTTTACGATTGATCGTGCATGATTTCTACTGGATTTTGGGGCTGTTGACAAAGGTGTCATTCACACTAGATCCACTGGAGACACTGGGGGACACTAGAGACTGAAGACACTGGGGACTGAGGACACTGAAGACACTGGGGGACACTGGGGACACTGGGGACTGAGGACACTGAAGACACTGGGGGACACTGGGGACACTGGGGACTGAGGACACTGAAGACACTGGGGACACTGGGGACACTGGGGACACTGGGGACTGAGGACACTGAAGACACTGGGGACACTGGGGACTGAGGACACTGAAGACACTGGGGACACTGGGGACACTGGGGACACTGGGGACTGAGGACACTGAAGACACTGGGGACACTGGGGACTGAGGACACACCCCCACCATTTTTTCAGGATGACCAATTTGGTCCACATCACTTTTTAAAAGCATAGTTAGATACAAATCCCCTTAAATTAGCTTTTGACAAGAAATGTTAACTAACTAAAGAGATTAAATTAATTTTGATGTGCAGTTGTTTTTCCCTTTGTAATTATCTTCTCTGACCTCGGAGGATTTCCTCGTAGGATTGTCTTAAATCACAAGTTCCACTGTTCAGCACAAAGTGACGCCGCTGGCTCATAAATACACACTTATTTGAGAGTTTAAAAAAAATCAGATGTGGATATACGAGCCTATATTCTTATTTATGTACAGTGTACACATGTATACACAGAATATATTCAAATAATTCTTATACAGTGTTTACTTCAATATGGTCATGTTTTTTTGTTTTTTTTTCGGTATGCAAAAGAAAAAGAAATGTACATTTGATCCTAAAAATAACCGACTGCACCAAAAGTAAACTGACAGCTGCTCCACTGACTGGATCCTCTCTGTTCCAGATAAATATACTTCAGTTACGTTAATTTGTGCTTAAATGCAAATGCTTCACTTCAGAGGACAACCTCTCTCCTTCCCTCTCTGTGGCAGCACTCAGTGGATCATTTAAAGCTGCAGATGGACAAGATGACCACTGTGGTTTGATCTTTCAAAAGGTAGACCTTTTTTTCCTGGATCACGGAGGTTAACGTTTGCAGATGCCGCGCTTTGTGAATGTGCTGAGGCTTTGGTACTTGTCTGTGTCGAACACTCGGTAGAACAGAGCAAATTAGAATGAAATATTGAGTTCATTTATGAATAAGTGGGGCTGAACGGCCCCTTGTCGGAGCTTCTGCATGCATATTCAGTTGATGGAAACCTTTGGATGGGTCATTTCTCTTAGCTGCTTCATTAAATAGTGAAAGTCAAAAGTGCAATGCCTCCTAACAAAAAAAAGGAAAAAAAAAAAAAAAAAGACCAAGATCTACAGAGGTGGAACAGCAGCAAGGTTTTTCTTTGCTGCGGCTCAAAATCTAGATGATGAAAAAGCACTCCAAAAATAGTTGAATAGAAAAGGGTTGGAATTTTAAATTACGCAGCGACTGGCATTGTTCTTCCTGCTGAACGGTTCCAGCATATTAAAATGAAAAGAAGAGAAAAGAGCTTACATACACTTTAATAAATTTGCTGTTTGGTGTGGTTTGCTGTTTTGGAGCGTGACGAAGACACAGCACCTGGGATCAAGATCTAGCAGGTATTGTTTATTTACCTCATAATGAAACTAATTGAGACAATAGTGAGTTGGAAAGGGTCTCAGTGGGACGTTGTGCTAACAAGAGCCAATCAGCAGCCGCTTCTTGAGACGTTTCCAAAAGGAGCTCCAGAGGAGGTAAGCTAAAGGGGCGCAGGGTGCTGTGTGGATATACGCTCGTCTGTCTGTGTGTTCGTGCAGTTGAAGCGCTGGAGGGCAGGTGCAATCGAAGCTCAACACAGAACCTATTGAAGCCAGACCCCGACTTGTCTCGCAGAATGGGGCGATGACTGCTGCTATGGTTTTGTGTTTGGCACGTACAGCAACAAACACGACCGGAGTCGAGCGCTAAGGAGGCGAGGGTTATGTTTACCGGCACCTCTGTGGTTAGGCTGCAGCTTTTAGTGACTCATAAATGTATACAGTGCGTTGGGCCAAAGCAAAGGCCAGACACCGGAACAAATACACGGGTTTGAATTCTGATGGCATCGTGGAAAGGTAAAAGACTTACTCAGACCGCCCCGCCCCCCACGGAGACGAGCTCACCATGATGAATACTGCCATTAAGAAAATGACTTGTCTCAAATGTCAGACTGTAGCCAGTGTTTTCAGAATAAAAATTGATAGCATGAGAACACAAGACACTTTCCCTTCTTTACCCTCTCTCTAATGTTCTTGCCAGGAAAGTGTAATCAAACCCAATTATTTTAACTGCCTGCCACTCTCCGCGATCATCGGTTTCTTAAAATAATTAGAGCTTTACGTTGAATGTGTTGTTATGGCGATGGCTCACGAGCTACGATGATGATGAATGATGCGCTGTGCAGGAGCACTCAACATCAGAGACGAAATTCTGAAGATTTACACTGAAACATACGAAGCTGAGAGGAAAAATTCCTTTATGTGGAGCAAAATATTGCTCACTTAAAACACATGCTGAAAAGACATGAGACGCATTTGAGTAACAAATAATAATAAAAAAAAAATCAGCTGGAAGAAGAAAGACTGCTGAAAACCACCGCTGCTTGCCTGCGTGCCGAGTGTATTACGAGAGATAAAAAGGCATTTTTCGAACTGCAAGCTAACCTTTCGGAAAAAAATTGTGACAAAACAAACAAGATTAACTGACAAAAAATGTTAAAACACTGCAAATGGAACAACAATCCACGCAACGTAGACGCACTGCTTCCGTTTGACGCTGCAGAGATTTGCCCTTTTCAAACAGAGAACCTCAATTCTCCGTCTCAGGTTTCCAGCATGAACAAATTTGCACTTCAAACCATTGTACCCATTTAATCAGTCATTGTGCATGCCCAGTCATCCACTGCAGAATTTCTAAGCAAAATCTCAGACCGAGGCACACAAAGCTATCTTTGATTATACGCCAGCCCATGGGGAAACTTTATCAAACTCCTCTGCTTCCTGCAGAGAAGGACCAGGTGACTCGCAACCGCTCAATCGGAAGGCCAAATTTTTTTTCCGCATGCAGCGAGGAATCACGCCTTTGATCCGCAGAAAGGCAGCTGCAAACGCCTCTCCAGACACCAGCCCCACCAATCGCGACTCCACTTCTCTCCACCAATCAGGTTCTTGTCTCCAGCGCCAACCATAATCCAACCTTCCCACTGCTCTGTTTTGTCTACACAGTGATTTCTCCCCTTTGAAAGGCGGAGAGAGCATGAGCTTCATACAAATACGCATTTTAGAGATAAAAGAATGGAAAGTGTGCCCTACTCACCCATCTCAGTGTCCGATTTATTGTCCATTTCCGTGTCAGTGAGCGTGAGCGCCGAGTTAGAGCGGCTTGAGAGGCATGAATTCTGCCCAGACTTTGCCCCCGTTCCCCAAAGATTCATGGTACGTTCCGGTGATACAGGTTCATGGTTCTCAGTGGCGACCGGTCCTCTGGAGTAGCTGCTGAGAGGGTGGGAGAGGCCCGTCTCAGGGCAGAGCGCCAAGCCCCTGCGAGGCGGCGGCTCACAGATCCCGAGTTGCCTCAGCGAAAAAGTCTGTCCTGTGAATGACAGGAGTTGTAAAGTTAACAAACCAAGCAACAACGTGGGTTTATGGCCAAGAGCAGGGCTACTTAAAAAAAACACTTAACCTAAGAGCAGAGTGGAGGAGGAGGGAATCCTGAACAACGACTCCCCGATCCGCTTCACACTCACCAACTTATCACCTAAACCGCGATGCAGCTCACACCACAGTCGGTAGAAGACTGAGATTAGTCAGTTGACCTACTTTCACCAGACATTTAACCCCAAAACAAAAAAACAAAACAAGCTTCTTGTGTTCATCATCACATATAAAAAATTTAGCAATAATGCTATCCCCCATTTATTATTTATTGTTTTGAGGGACTGTTTCAGACGCTGCCTTTTTTCAAAAATGAATCATTACCATAAATTCATTGTCCTTTCATTTGGAATTACTTGAGTCTCTGGTGTTCACTTCAAATGGAAGAAGAAAAAAAAAATCCTGCCATGCCTTCAGAGACACTGCGGCATGTGAGATAAATAAATAAATAAATAAATAAATAAATATCTGTTGTAAAGAGACGCAGGAATACTGCCCAAAAAAAGAAAAAAAATAATAACTCATGTCGACCTCATTAGGAAGCTCCAGAACTAACAAGAAAATATTCTTAATATCACCCACCAAATATCCTTCATTTAAACCCTTTATCTAGTCATCCATATGTAATATGTTTTGGCATCTGGTCAATAGGACATCTTAAAATTATTATTCATGTGATTGATCCAAGCCATTTCTATTTAAATGTATTTCAGAGGTAAATGGCTTCAGGTAGAAAGCTTAAATATTTACCATGTGCTCACTTCTGTGAGTGAAATCATCGGCACTGCAGCGTTACTCATCATGAGGCGTTTCCAACTGTTCAAGGTCGCATGCATCGTATAAAACATAAATGCTACGCAGTGTAAAATATGACGCTGATGGTCTGTGGATTAAAACAAAACACTATGTTCATGTTCATGTCGATAAGAAGGTTTACAGTCAGTGCATGTTTGGTTTTTTTACATTTCCTACATATCAAATATTTGTCTTGTTGGTGCAGTAAAAAGTTCGCAAGGAAGTTTGTCTGAAAATTAAAATATGTTTTAAAAGTTAAAATACTAAGCAGCTATAGTTTCCTTAACATTACACACGCACACACACACACACACACACACACACACACACACACACACACACACTCTATACACAAATTATGTTCCTTCTTCACCATCAGATGAATAATATAAAATCTGACATTTGCTGTAATGATGTAAGGAACAGTCGTTAACATTAAATGCCTGAATCTTAAAAAGAAATAAGGAAAAGAAAGCATTCTTCCCACAACTTCATCATAATCCCATTAATTCTAAAATGGGCACCAATTAGCACCACGAAAATGTAAGGGAGTAATGGATAGACTTTCTAATTGCAATTTTATGAGCCCTAGGAGTGCCATAAAATACAATAAACTGCTCAAACTTTTTAATTACAGAAATCAGAGCAGTTTTCTAACAGCCAATTAAAGAAGAGGGTTATTTACGGAGCATTTTTCCTTATTATCTTAACATAGTCCAGCAGGGTAGGAACACTTCATGAGGTCAGAGTGGCCGACTGCTTCACATTTAATGTGAGATCTGTCAGAAAGTTTGGGGAAAATTAAAACTGTGCAAAGTTTGTTTTTAATTCTGTTTACATACTGTCCAACATCCGGCCATCGTGAAGTTACTTACTGCAAGTTTGAACAGATTACAGGATGTTGCCAAAGCAAAATGGTAAAAGTTGGTGGTAAACACAACAAAATAAAACATCTTTAAAACTAAAAGTATGACGTTCCTCACTGTTGAACATCAGCAGATGAGTGCTGACATAAGGACTTATCTGTAAGTCTAACACACTGGAATCTCCTCTTCAGAAATGCAGAGATAAAACTACAAGTTCCTAAAATATCTACACGTTTAACTAATGATCATGCATTTTGTAGCCAAGGTCATTAAACTGATAATGTGGGCTGTACAGTGAGACGTAATTGTCTTCCACTTATCCACAGCAGCTTCAATAAGCACACCACTTAGCTGGTATCATGTGAGGTCCAGCAGCGAGGAAGCCTACAGTGTGAGGCTCGAGTAAACATTTGTTCTTGCTAACCTGGCCTGCTGTACTCTGCACTCTCCTTGTGGACCATCTCCTTGACTCTGCCTCCAAACAGCATTCGTGAAGGGTCATGGTCAAAGGCCTGGAGCGTCTCGCTGGAGCTGTAGGATTTCTGAGTGGGCACACGGCAGGCTCCCTCCTCCTGGTCGGCCGAGGAGGCGGTGTAACGGCGCTCCCGATCCTTGTCTCTCTCGCAGTATCTCTCTCGGTCTCTCTGGCTCTTGGACAGCGAGCAGAAAGGCCGCTGCTCCCTCACCCGTTCCATGCTGCCTGCATGCTGGGTATCCAACTCCCTCCCCTTCAGCGCCGACGCTCTCCTGAGACGCTCGCTACTGGATTAATTCTCTCTTTTCTTCCCCTCCTCCTCCTCCCGTGGTTGTGATTCTGGTCTTGTCCCGATTTTACCCTCAGACTCCCCCTCCCCACTTCTGAACCTCTGCTGGTCACTTCTTCAGTCCTTGAAGTCTTCCACCCATTCCACCTGGAGAAAAAGAAACAGAGCTCAGATAACACTAATCCATCTGCTTCATCTTCAAAAGCACACACTTATCCCCTCCTCAATGCCCCACCTCCTCCTCCACCCCCTCCACCTCCTCCACCACCTCCTCCACCCAGAGAACCTCACCTGTGAACCCTTACCATACATCACTTCCCTCCTTTAAAAGAAGTTCCCCTCTTTGTTCCACCTGCTTTGGCCTTTACAATCAAGTTCAAATTGCCTGCATTCATTTTTGAAAAGTTGTCCTTCAGAAACTTGTATTTTTCAAATCAAGCAAAAGCAAAAGCTGTTTTTTTTTTTTTTTCTCTCTACTACTAGTGGTGGATGGTTGTCGAAAAAATCTCTTGAGCTCTTCGATTTTCCCGTGACGACGGTCGAGAAATTAATATCTGCCAAGTGTCAGATGCCGGTTAAATGACAGATAAATCAATGAGTCACACATCACGGTGGGCAGTGACTTCTTGACACGATCATATCATGCTTTAATTTTTAATTTAAACTGTAACTCATACAGAATTATAATTTTGACCCATGATATGCTTGTTAACCAAGTGGCAGATTCTATACACAGAGCAGGAATGAGAGGACACATTTAACTGGAGGACGCAAACTGACTGTATAAACATATATTTGGTTTCCCGCCCTGTGACTGAGGGAGGAAATTAAAGGGTTGGTCTGCCTAAATGATGACAGTGACGCCACCAGTGACGACTTCCAACCAGAGGAGGAGTCAGTCAGACGACATCTGGCTGAGATTTCTGCATCCACCCACAACAACGGAGGTGATGGAGCTTCATGAGCGCTACTCAGTGCAAAATTATGTTTGAAAAACATGAACAAAAATTTATTTTTCCTTGTCATTGTTGCGATAGTGTTGTCAAAAAAATTGAATATTGATAAATATTGAGAGAAAATATTTAAATATTATACTGATACCAGATGTGGTTTCTGTATCACTGTCAGGAATTTCAGTTTTGTGACGACACTGGTCCACAATAAAAGAACGTAACCTGTTTTCAGAAGAACAACACGTCAGCCAGCTGATATCAGCCTGTTTTAGGTGTTTTGGTCTCATATTGAGTGATATTGTGGATGAAAAGGGTTTTAACAGAACGTAGAGGACGATGCTTGGTTTGATTGTAATTATCTAATTTACAGTTAGTTTGATTCAGTGCCTTATTACATTTTTGGACAATAAAGTTTAATGTTAAACTGCAAAACAAGCAGATATATCTCGATATCGGATTTTTTTTTTTTTTTTTTTTTAATTAACCAATATCGGTATCAGTATCGGCACAAAACATCCAGCATCAGTCAAGTTCAGGAAAAAATATCACAGTGAGCAAAAAAAGAAAAAAAATCTGTCAGTGTCTAATTTCACTCAAAATCTGATCAGTTTATTTGAAACATATATACTAATATGTGCTGTAGTTGAACCACTTGTGAAAAAAATAATTAAAGGGAATATTAAGCCAAATTTTATATATATATATATATCAACTGTAGCTGTGCAGATATTTTGGTTCCATTCGATAATATTCTGAGATGTTTCTGGATGTGTGAGATTTCCCCCTCTGTCCCAGTACAACAGCTTTCATTGACACTCTTGTATTGATTGAACTATTTCTCAAAGTGGTTTACTGAGTTTTTGTTTTTTGTTTTTTTTTGTTTTTTTTTGTCAGAAGAAATATTCATCTTACATTGATCCATGACAGCAAAACTAATTTATAACAAAACAGTCCCTGAAACCCAGTGGTGCAAACAATCTAAGATCTTCTACTCGCTTAAAATTACTGCTAGTAAAATTATTGTATCAAAAAATTCTGTAAAATATTTGTATTAGTATGAGTAGTAAAAATGTACATTTAAAACATGTAGATATTAGGAGCACTACTGTATAAACAGCTTTTTATTTTGTAACTGGCAAAACATTTTAAGAACCTTTTGCAGCGTTGGGCAGCTTGTGTGTAAAATCTTGACATTCAGAGTAACTAAAGTAAAAACTACAATATTTGACTCTGAAATGTAATGAAGAGTACAAAGTGACATAAAATACAAACAGTCCCTTAGAATTATACTTAAATACAGTACTGGGTGAACGTTCTTAGTTACTTTTCACCATTTGTATTTTTTTTTTTTTAAATGCTTTATTTTATTTAATTTGACTGAACTCATCCTTTAAGCTGTTTTATATTTAGAATAAATTCTACCTGTGACTCATTACACTGAGAGCATAAATGTACATGTAAAAACAGCAGAATTAACCCTCGTGACAGATTTCTGTCAAACACTGTCCGTGACTGCAGGAGACCTCAACGTGACACACTCCCCGTGACCCCGGCCTTCAGCCCAGCCTCTCCGACTGTGTGCGACCGATTAGACAGAAACATAATGTGGCTCAGTGCAGCCGAGCATTAGATAAAATCTTCTAACTCATAGAATATTCAAAGAAGAGCCTCTCGCAGGTGGAGACAGAGCTCTAAAAATGTGGACAAGGAGGATGAGAATGTGACTAATCCGCAAAAAACCCTTGAGTGGAATGTGGATGGGAGCCCTGGTGTGTCAGAAGTGTTTATTACCAGCCATTTTCCACTGCCTCCTGACGCACACACACACACACGCACAGACACACACACACACGCACACACGCACACACACACACACACACACACACACACACACACACACACACACACACACACACACACACACACACACACTTCCATTTCTCTCTTGGCTGAGCTGTAAGACTAGAGTATCAGACTCCTTCTTTTTCCCCAAATGAGATCCACTTCGTTTCACATCAAGCATCAAAACCTTCCAATGAAGCCAGGATAGCGTTCTGTCGCGCTGCAAGGAAAGCACCAGCCCCGGGGAGACTTCCCCAAAAAAAAACTGAAGCAGCGGCGGCTGGAGTACAGGATGCAGGGATAATGAAAATTCGGAGCTGTTCTCGGCCTCTTCAACTTATTTTTTCCTCCACTTCTCTCAAAGTTGCTGGATATCATTCTGTTCCCCCCGACGGGCTGAGATGCAATCAGTGACAAACTCTCTTGTAACCCTGACACTCAGCTCTCAACACCACACACACACACACGCGCACACACACACACACACACACACACACACACACACACACACACACACACACACACACTTGTTTTATGATGCCACAGGACATCTCACTCACATCTCATCACTTTCAGGAAATTGTGCACACCCGTCCAGATTGGCAGATTAATGTACAGGATGAGTGCAAGCAGACACGCCCAGAAGCCTCCCTGATTACGACACCTCCTCTTCTTTATGGACTTGTAAAGAGATTCGCTGTCTTAAAAACAGCTAATGCTACAAGTCTCATCCACTGAGCTGCAGCCCCCCCCTACAGGAGGAATTAGATTTGTGTCCTAATCAGCTTTAAGCCCTTGAGTGACCAGACTCGTCCCTGTGTAAACATTTCGGCTGCACACCGAGGACCTGAAGATGCCATCTTTTTTTTTTTTTTTTTTACACAGCTCATCAAAGTGTCCTGCTTGTACATGCAGTCACTGCACATGAGGGACACTACGAGGATACAAGAGAGACATCTACTTTAAATTATGCACAAAAGGTCATAGAGGCTCTTATGGGGATTCTATTGTGTTTCCACAGGCTTTAAGTTTCAAAGGTTTTAACTACAGTATGAACTCGACTACTTTAAGCGCGAAAGAATAAAA
The DNA here is from genome assembly GCF_904848185.1 of Acanthopagrus latus. Taxonomy (NCBI): domain Eukaryota; kingdom Metazoa; phylum Chordata; class Actinopteri; order Spariformes; family Sparidae; genus Acanthopagrus; species Acanthopagrus latus. The sequence goes on from NC_051056.1 coordinate 29,795,051, forward strand.
GAGCCAGTCTGTCTTGCCTTGATTATGCAAAATCAGCCTGTAGCTACCCCACTGAGAGAGCACGCTAATGCACACCAATCTTTAAAAAAGGGACAAAACCACAGGAAAGTCAAAGTAAAACGAAGATGTGTCTGATTAAGTTTGAGGAGGAATTTTGGTTAGGTAAAAAAAAAAAAAGAAGAGAAAAAAAAAAAAGATCATGAATTCTTTAGTGGATCTGTGTTCCTCTTTCTCCTCCCGGTATCACTCACTTCTACATTCCCTTCCACCTTTGATCATGCAGTTGAATAAGGGCAGTCAGTCACCCGTGACCGCTCGGTGGAACAGTCGACACTGCAAAATTAGTGCCACACAGAGATCCTCTGGCGAGCCAGCGATGCACGGAAAAAGACAGTTTGTGATCTACGCAGCGCAGCGCCGCACACGTCCCAACGACTCCCATGCCAGTTGAGCACCGTCCCCCTGACGCCTGGCACTGTCCTACACCTCTGTACTTCTTTGAAGCATAAACCATAAACCATCTGCATGATATGCTGTGAAGAAATGTGTCCAAGTCAATTGGCTCTTCAGGGCAGTTGGAGAGGTTTCAAGGATCGAGGCGAGATTTACTTGTTTCATGTCTGACACACACACTTATTCATCAAAGACGAGAGCGGCTGTGTTTCTTGCTTCCAACTTGGGATTTGGAAGCGACGACCAAAGGGGAGAGAAACATTTTTTAACATGTCTTGGACTCAATAAGATGTTTTTAAAAAAAAAAAAATAATAAACTAAATAACCAAATGAGATACAGAGTGTTATCTACCAAAAGCGCAAAGAGGAAAGGATATTTTTGATGCTTCAAGCAAGGATGGACAACAAGGACAGTCACTCTCCAGGCAGAGCTGAGTCAATTAGACAGCTGATTGATTAGTCAATTGACAGAAAATGAATCCTCAACAACTGAGTGAACGTTGAAGTCATTCATTAAGGAGGAGTCTCTTTATTCTCTGGTTCCAGCTCAGTCAGTGGGAGGATTTCAGGTTTATTGAATTGTTAATTTAATATCTTTTAGTTTCTGACTGTTGAACCAACATGAGCGCGTTGACAAGGTTACCGTGTGGAAACTTGTGATGGGCTTTTTTTTTTTTTTTTCCCCGAACAATTTTCCTGATTTTACATGATTTAAAATAGAAAAATGAAAACAATATTCAGCTGCAGTCCTTCAGATGAACAGCCGACACACGCACAACTCACTGCAGACAGTTTTGTTTGAAGACCCTGAAACTGTCACAATATCAATACTGATGTATTTGGTCCAAACTATTGTGATATTTTGTTGCATGATCCTTGCATTTATGTGTTTTTTAGGAGATTACAAAATATCGAGATATGTATTGTGTATCGCAGTTTAACCTAAAAACATTGCGCTAATTTCCGTAAGGTGATATCACCAAGAGTGATGACTAAATACAGTCTTTTAGGAATTACTTAGTCAGAGTTTAACACTACGAAACTCATTAAATCTGCCTCCTGAAGGACTGAGTGTGTTTGGTAAGAGAAGATTTACTGGTACTGACCAACAAACCCAACGACTGTCAGCTAGCTAAATCTAAATCTCTACAGCTAAAACTTTTAAAACAGGTTTTGCATTTATTTTGACTGAATAACCTGATTTTGTGACTGTGGGACATTTGAAGAGGGAAAGCTGATAATTGGATCTGACATTCAACTTTTTTCTTTTTTTTTTGATTATCGGAATCATGGAGTCTGACTGCTGATAAAAATAAATGATTTTAAATGTTCTACCACCTGTGTGTGTCTGTTCTGACCCCTCTGTGGTGTCACACTGTATGATCCTGACATGTCAGAAGTATCAACAGTGATTAACTGAATCTTTAACTTAACTAGCAACTAAAGTTTCTCAATTAAATGTAGTGGAGAAAAAAAATTACATTATGTTCATAATAGAAGTTTGAGCAAACAATGTAATTATTCAACATCACTAAAAGTACCTCATGCTGTATTTTAAATACAGCACTTGTGTACTTGACTTAATGATCATTCTGCTAAAAATAATCCACAATGAAAATAATCTTTATTCTTGGCCCTATTTCTTGGAGCTGATGAAGACTTCTGTGAAAAACTAACTTAATTACCTGATACACTTGCTTAAACTGAGCTGGCACACACTCCTGACTTCAGCACACAAAGCCTTCTGCAACACCGAGTCGCCACCACTGACCAGACTGCTGAAATGGCAACTCTCCACTAAGCCTTTGTTCGGTAATTATACTTCCGCGGGGGCTGCTGTACATGTCAGCTCAGATCTCCCTGTCGGTGACCTCTGTAAATAACGGTAATAAAGAGCGCACTTGTCGTTGCCGGTGTGTCCCTCCAAGACAATCCACCTGTCACCAAGAGGCCTCGTCCCCCCCTCGCCTCCCTCCCTCCCACCTCATCTTGTTGTTGGCCATTTGCCGGAGCACAGATCAGACGGCTCGCAGCCATGGGGAGTGGTGAGAGTGCTAGATGGAGCTGGTGAAGATCAGGGCTGGATCCCTTTAACACAGCCAGCACCTCCAACAATAGCCGTCTCTGACAGCTTTGCATAATTCATCTTGTCGAGTCTCTCTCCCTTTCCTCCTTGACGCTCCCCTCTCCCTCTCCCTCTCCCTCTCTCTCTCTCCTCTTTCAGTTTCTCTTCAGTTCTTCTTCTTCTTTTTTCCTCCCTGTGCCTCCCGGCGCTTGGAGAAGGGGAGAGGGAGAAGCAGGGCAGTGTTCCATCAGATGCTGCCTGTTTCCCCCTGACACCAGTGATTTTGGAGACACAGAAGTGTTTGTCTGCAGCACGTTGCCCAGACCCTGTGAATTCTGGATGCCATCTGAACCAGATTGTGTTCGTTCTTTATGAAGGCTCAATGCCTAAATCCCTCGCTGCAACATGAAGCGTGGAACTATTAACTAAAAATACACGACAATCAGAGTCGGAGACGATCAATTTTTGACAAGCTGATCTCTCTATGCGTGTGATTTCAGCGGAACTGATCAAATACTAGCAAGTTTCATTGTTGCTCTTTGAGTTGTACGGCCTTGTAACATCTTTTTTTTTTTCGTTTAAATTCTGCCGCTAGGGGTCTCTCACTCAAACAACAACCGCAGATAGTAGCAGTTTGATGTTTAGTGAAGCTTTTCAGGATTGTGGGATCAGTTGTCATCAGTCTTCGTCGTTAAACAACCACCATTGTCGATGAAATCTATCTGACGCGACTCTGGTGGAAACGTTCACAGACGAGGTTAGACATTAAAGTTTTATTAACGTCGCTCTCTGACGTAGGGAGAGAGACAAATGAAACGTGTGTGAAAATTGTTGGAACCATTTGGGATTATGCAAAACACAATATATAACCGAGGTCTCTGTACCTCCAGAATGTTTCAGATTGTATTTTGAGGTGTCTATAGTCACTGTCAGGTGAGGAGACAAAGAAACAAAGCGAAGTAAAGAGGAAAACAAAGCAAACAAAATCATGACAGCATTTACCAGTAATTAAATTTCAGTGGCAGCTACATCCTTAGCATCCTCAGTGACAGATGAGCTCACCACACTCAGTGAGACTCTCAGGAAAGATGATGAAATCCTGCTCCATCCTAAGTCTCTTGTCTCAGCGTATGATGCAGAATATTCACACAAGTGGAGTAAAGTGATGCAAATCTCTGATACAGCCACTTCAGATTATTCCACGCACATGGGGCTGGAAGCTTCATCCCTCACAGTTTCGGCACATTTTAGAAGACAAACAAAGCCACTGCGACTACAAAACACAAATCATTTAAAAATTTTTTTTAAAAAACTCCTTTTGTCCGTCACTGGTAAATCACAGCGGTCATCGTCTAATCCGAACCATTTTATTGTTTCCCTTTTCGTCTGTGTGAATCACTCAATAAAAAAACGGCATCTGCCAGCGCCAGGAAACAGAATAATAAGCTGAGCAGGGATGTTTACAAATCCCCTAAATAACCCTTCACCAGTGACAGGAGAAGTTATATATTCATTGAATCTTTAGCAGGGGGAAAAAAAAAAACGCAAACACAGCCAAATTCATTTTTTATAATGTAACTGCTAGGTGTGGACAATCGGGAATAATAAATAAAAAAATTTTAAAAAGCCGGGCTTTATAATGTTTCTTCTGCAGTCTATCTCCGTCTATCTCTAATGGTAATAGCAGGTTCCTCAGTGCATTCATACATACGGCTCCAGCGTTTATCTGTATCCAAGGCTACTAGTATTGAACCTGGTTCTTTTCAAAGTAGGTGCTCCCTTCCATATCACACACCCAATTACACCAGGCGCTCTTAATTCAATGGGCCACAGTTTGCTATTTCTCAAATTGCTATCACGGCAGTGTTATTTCACACGTGGGATGTGAGGAAGTAATGATGTTCATGTACATTCGCTTAATTGAGAATCTTGCAAGACGGTGTCAACAATTGTCATCAGATGCTTACTCATAATGAATTGACTCCATGGTGTGCAAAAATAAAATCAGCTCCACAGACCTGTGGCAGTTTATAGACGAATCCATGATCGTCCCATTGTTACGGAAATAAATTAAATTGCAGCGATACCGCAGCTGCATTGTAATGAAGCTACAGAGGAGTCATGCGATGGAGGGTTATTGAGAGAATCAGATTCACGTCATATCTGTCCACAACACGCCCGGTAAACAAAAGGACAAAATCCTGTAAGAATGAACAAATTACTGCAGGCGACTCGCTCACCTTCATTTTTAAATTCTCAATCAAATATCAGTCTCGCCTGATGGTCCAATCTGGACATCTAGAGTCCTTATTGCAGAACTACTGTGGCTTGCAACACAGCACTCAGTGTCGAGAAATCATTACTCAAACTATATTTAAAATGCTGGGAGCATACAAACCTGGCAACCAGATAAACATTCAAACCCACAGAGATATTCTAAAGTGCTGACATTGGGTGTCATTCGAATGCATCTCACATGATTGTACGACAAACTAACCCTCCCTTTTTTAGCATGTGCAGGGGGGAGATGGTACATACACAGCAATCATATAATAGCGGCAGACAACTGAAGGGTATGAGGGGGGAGCTTCAGTACTGCAATGGGAATGCAACACTCCAGTGCTGCTGTGACTGCTGGAAAATATCAAATCTGACCGAATAAGAGACTTGACCAGCTGCTGCGGTTTTACATCCACGTGACTGTTAAAAAAAGAATCGAGACACTCACTCCAACGGTCACAAACGAGAAGAAATGTACAGTTTTTTTGCACAATTATTGCACTTGACAGAGAATAATATATCGAGTATGTTTTCTCTTTAGGCGCCACATAAAAAAACAGTATACATAAAGAAACTGGAGGGTTTTATTCTCCAGTTGTCAGCGTTTTAACAGTGTATGTAGGTCATGATGGCACACTATCAGAATACTGAGAGACTGCAAGGCTTATTAAAGAAACATCAATCCAAAAATTCACCAACATCGCACTGGTTTCTCTACTTCCTGGGGTGAAACTTGGAGGGGCTGCCCTGCAGTGATTGGCCGAGCCCAGCTCCTGAATACACACTGCTCACCACTGGAAGTCAAAGATTGCTGACCTGTATACCATCACACCGACTCCAAGGCACCAGTTTTACACTCTTCAGTGGTCCGGTATTCAATATTTTCTTCTGCTTCGCCCTGCTGACAATAAAAAGACAGAGGAGGTGTTGCTGACAGGCTTCCCACATGAACCCTGGTCCCCACCATCGCTCTTCGTCACCCGCCAGACCTGCAGCTTTCAGCATCACAGAGGTCGCGTCAACAGAATTATTGAGGCCGTCAAGCAGCTCCATCGACAGGCATAGCTGACGCCCAACTTCCCACTGGGCTGTCCAGAGGCCACAAAAGACCAGACCTGAGGCCTCTGGCAGCTCGAAGCTATTCTGAGAAACCCTCCACCAGGGCTCATATTGCTTTGTGCAATAATAGCAAAGAGGCAGAAATAATCCGTCACAAGTATCTCGGCAGATTAATTCACCGTGCAGGGTTGAAAAAAGCCTTTTTAACCGGTAAAAAAATAAAACAACCTCTCATCAATGTTTTAGAGCGAGCTGAACGATACATAATCATGATGTGTAAGTCAACCGTGTGCAGGTGTTAATGACAGAGGCTCTTTTTTCTTTGTGATGTCCTTTAAATATGTAACATTTCCCGACTTTGAATACAATGTCTATATTTCACAACCGCTAAACCTAGCAGCGGAGCAGGTATTCACCCGGGGCAATTTTCACAAGCAGAGAGCACAATGCATTTCTATTTTGTTCGCCCTATGACAGAACTAAGCACAATTCTGCTCTGGCTCTCCCCGCCACGCTCAGCCCCGGCGCATGCAGTGAGAGTTGCACCGTTACAAAGTCGGGCCCACTCCTCAATCTTGCCACTTGGTCTTGACCCAGAAAGTCCACCCGAGCATGCTGAGTCATAAATGTTAATCTGTAGGTTACAACAGTGTGAAGCGGTGCTGCTCCCAGAGCTGGACCAGCAGGACGGCATCCTGTGGCTAATCACAGGTGGCTTTCATCTCAGCCTGCTTTTGGCAAGAGAGCGGAAATAAATGGTGGAGATAAAACCAAGAGATGGTCACGCTTCGAACATTCGCCTTTTCTTGACCCAAGCAAACCACAGACGGCTCAAGAACAAGTCCCGGCTTCACGTTTTGACCGTAAACACCTACACACCACGCATCGCCACCATTTGCATGTATGATGCATGAATCCGTGGTGCGCTCGATGCGTCAGTTCACGCAGTCAGTCTGCAGCAGCCACCCTCCAGGAGGCTCCACTCTGCCCGTCCCAATCAAAATGCAACGGCAGGTATCACATTATACTGAGCAAATATCCCAGATGGAAAACACTATGCAAATCTATCTTTAGGTTAATACAGAATTCTATTTAGATTCCTAGCTGTGACTCACGCTCGTTGAGTCATCCGTATTTTAATTCAACAAAAAGATGTTTATGAATTAGGTAAAAACAATAAGTTATATTAAAGCGATTTACAAACACACCGCGGCGACTTCACAGAAAGCATAAAGTACATTCAGTCCTGAAACTGCTCGCATCCATACCGTTTTTTTTTTTTTTACTCTTCTCTCGAGCAGCATACAATGTAGTTAAGGACCACAGTGGTAATGCATCAAGTGCTGTCACTAAATATCCCTACTCTAAGCACATTTCAAGAGCACGCAATCCCCTCCCCCTCCTCCACCCCCCCACAAATCCTAGGGTGACTTTCAGCAATAATTTGGCAACTTGCAGGAAAAACATTTTTTTTTTTTTTCCTCATCGGGGTAAACTTCCTAAAGCCTCAAGTGTCACATCGTTGCGCCAAAACCCGAATAATCCCCTGATTTAAGGTCATTAAAGGCAAACATGCGAGCCCGCACGCTAATGGAAGCACCGCCATTCCGAGGCCGGGGGCCCTTTACGTTTCTAGAGTATCGTCACCACGCGTCTTGGAATGCTTTCCTTTCACACCGACGATTCATCATGATGCCCGGCTGCTCTCTGGGGAGCAAAGAGAAAACGTACCGAGAGAGAAAACAGGTGACAGAGAGCGCGGCAGACAATAGCCACGCAGGCTGTGTGTTAATAGTAACAGATTAGAGGGCAGCAATTATGTAAAGTAAATATGACATGGAACCGATCCGTCGAGCCCAGGGAACTGTGGGTAGTTTGTCAGGCTGCATTAACCTTCACGTGTTTGCTCTGATGTGTTGAAACAGGCGACTCGGCCACGCTGTCTGCCATATCAAATGTTTTAATTCATAAGGTCATCTCCTGAGCCACGATCGGCATCAACAAGTAATAAGAGATATTACAGGCGCGGATCTCTGCATCGACTCCCCCCTCCATATCTCTCAGATCTTGGAGGAGTAATTTTTACAGAGGGAGAGAAGTCATCTTGATTGCCCCTTAATAATCTATAAAACTGTTTAGGGCCAGCGCTCAAGCCGGCATTATCCCTAAAGGAGGCAGTTCTCATCACACAGAATATTAAATTCTCCACAGGAATAATGAAAGGGGAAATTACTTAAGCACAAGAACATGGAGTGGCAGTGTTGTGTACACAGTTATTCGAATATTTCTGAATTAATTAGATGGTTTTAAGCTCCGGGTGCAGTAAGAACCACCTCGAGAATCTCCTGCTCCCGGCTGCATCAGAAATTGTAGTCACCTCCTTTGATTAGTGGGATTAAAGGGCGATGAAGTCTGAAGCTGAGGCGCGAGGCTGAAGCCTTAATAAGGGGTCACAGCAGCGAGCTTAAATGTCTCAACGCGATCGTCTGCCACATTAAGGCACGCCGGATCTCAGACAGCGGTTTGCTTTCCGTGCACAAATGTGTTGATGGTGCACGAGAGCAGAGTTCCCACCCCAGGTGTGAATCTGGAAAGCGTAAACTCAAAAACACTTCATTTATCAGGCTTTGTACGTACGCTGGCATCAGAGACTGTCATGTTCCAGAGAGTCAGTTTAAATTATTATCAGTGGCTTGAAAATAAAGAATACCAGCTGTACTCGTGTTCTGCTGCTCTGCTACAAAACCACATGTTCAATATCACCCAATAAGTGTCACTGTAATGCCTGTACAGGCTGACACAAGGAAGACAGACTGTTCCTCTGGTAGTTTAGAGCTGATTTTTGCTCTCATGTAGCCCACAGGGTGGGTTGATGGGGGGGTGACTCGTGCCCTTCAGCTGGCATAAGTCACTACTAAGGCCTGAAGTGCTGAAGATCTGTTTTACTCCACTATTCCAGTCCCTGTCAGAACACTAATATGAAACAGAGAATGGCCTCAAGAGCTGCAGTTCCTCAACAGCACTCCGGACAATAGCCATAAACCTGTTTATCTGGACAGATATGCTGTCCTTCTGGGCTGCCGTGCGTGTGTTTGCAGATCCATGGCACAGAGAAAATCACATCAACATTTCTCGCTGGCTCGAGCCAGGCAGTGAGAAAACAATAAGAGGAGGATGTGAACCATTTTTTTTTAATTAACAGCTCCTTCCGAATAAATTCTACTACCACCACTATTACTACCACACAAAATCGTGGCACAAATTAAACACTGCATTTCTATAAATCGGTCGCCGGGTAACCGTCCCTCTCTCCTAATGCAGAAAATTCACCTGAAAAGTTTCCGCAGGCGCGTCTCCGACCCAAGAGGCTTCGAATCCCTGCGCCAAACTCAACTTTCCTCGGGGCCCTCTATTAAATTCAAGGGGTCCGAGGACATTTCTCCAGCTCCTTTCACCTGGGGCCCCCCGAAAAGCATAGATTTGGTACAGTTTAGCGAGAGAGTGCGCAAGCTCATCGACACCTGAATTATGAGTGGATTGAGCGGGTTATCTCTGCAGGTGATTTACACGCCAGTGAGGCTTTCAGGCTCTAATAAAGCATTTTATGTGCAGATAAATTCAGTGGTTGGAGGACAGCCATCCCACAGTGTCAGCTCGTGGTCAGATGTCTTGAGGACACTGAGGTGAGAGGTGATGGAGGCAGAGAGGGAGATTATGTTCTTATTGTCACTGAGGAGAGGAGAGGCAGCAACACAATCTAGTGTTGCATCTTAATCACCAGACATTTGAAAGCACACGAGAGGACTTTTTTTTTTTGCTTTCCTTTCTTTTTTTTTTTTTAATAAATTGTGTCTTTTTCAACATTAAACTCCAGGTTGTGACGTACCATTCCCCAAAAACTGCTCCTGTTCGCATCCTGCTCAACACTTGTACTCATTAAAGCAGTAATTCTGCGAACAATCCACTGGGTCTGAATCAAAGTATGATCTAATTCATTTCATCAAGATAGTGATGAGAAAAGGGGGTTGGCAGCCCGGCAGGTTCCGACTCCACGTCTTGTCAGGGGACTCGGGATGTTGCAACAGAGCGCACAGACCAAATTAGACACCATTATTGAACAACGACCACCGATTATCTCAATCACGCCATACGGAGCCGAGGACGAGGAGAGGAACACAAAGAGCACACTGACCTGCACGGAGCTTCAGCGAGCTCGTCCGAGCCCAGAGGCAGATAAACTTCCAGCGGTGCGCTTTAGTCCAAACTTGCAGGCGGCAGCGTGCACGGCGCGTCGCGGCGCGTTTTTCTCGCCAAAAAAAGACAGAAAAAAAGCAAAGCCGCGCGTCCGATGTGGCTCAGCTGAAACAGTTCGCAGAGAAACCTGTTCTTCAAACCTCCACAGAGAACCTCTCTGCTCGGTCGTCGACACTGACCGCGCACAGCCTCGGAGAGAAGTGCGGGGATGCTGCGCTGCGTTACTGCTGTCAGGAGCTGGAGAGCTTCGGCTGCCAGCTCCGTGTGAAACGTGCCTCTGCTCGCAGATCTTCCTGGTCCTCCCCGCGGCTCGGCTCGGTTCGGCTCGGCTCGGTCAGTACTTCCCCAACAATGCAGTTGTCCCCTTTGAGGAGAAGTAACGCACTTGTGTTTCCTGACGCCCCGGCAGCGGCGCAGGAGGGTTTTTTCTTTCTCTCGCCCCCCCCTTAAAGAAAACTCACAGGATGGTGAGGATGCGGAGGCTCAGCAGCCGCTCAGCTGCTCTTTTGTCCGATATGCACTTGTCAGCTGATAAACTGCGCATCCCGTCGCTTTGCTCAGCGTCGCATCTGGTCTGCCTATCAGCACCGGAGCGGTGTTATAGGCCGGCGGATTAGGAAGGAAAAAGGAGGGTCAAGTGTGACCTGCAGCCGGAGAGCAACATGCAGCTGCACGCAGAGACGCACAGAGGAAGTGTTCACCTGAGAGGACCCGGCGTGAACCTGAAGGACATCATGAAGAAGTGTGAAGGCTCATTAATGGCCCCAATAATTAAAGGCGCATTCTGTAATTTTGGTGAAGAAACGTATTAGTATTATTATTTTATGTGTAAACGAACTAAATAAACAAACCGTCTTCATTGTCCTGACTGAACACACAAACTGATGTCAAACTGCTAAAAGACAAAACAATGTCATCCTGTTTGTCTTTGTCTATATGTGGCGGACCCTGCCACCTTTCTAGCTCATTTCCAGCTTGTTTATTCAGTTGTGAAAAAACTAAATACATCTGAGTTTGTATTATTGCGTCCATGATATTGTTAATAATCACATTCTGAGTTTTATTTCCTCCTCAGAAACGACACAGTGCTTCTTTAAAGACAGCAGCAGAAGTTACTTCCTGTTTACATCCTTCTATGTTTTACAGGCTCACCTGTGGTTCAACTGCAGGTGAACTTACAGGATGTCATAAGTTCAAGTGTGTAGTCGACTGTCAGCTTCATAAAAATTAAATTTTTTTTAAAAAACCCTGTAAATTAAAGGTGCATTCTGTTGTTTCAGTGAAGAAAGAGAAAGATCTTCACTGACTGATTTTTATTAACATGTAAACAAACTAAATAAACAATTTCATCCTGTTTTTCTTTGTTTACATGTGGCGGACCCTGCCAACTTTCTAGCTCACTTCCCTCTGATAACCGCTTGTTAAATGCAGTTATGGGAAAAACAAAGAAATCTCATGAGTTTGCATCATTAACACAATGATATTGTTAATATTAACATTTTAATTTCTTCTCCAAAATTGCATAGTGCCACTTTAAGGCCAATAGCAGTATCTACTTCCTGTTTACATCCGTCTCTTGGTTCCCATGTGCTGCCATATATTTTGCCAACTCTCAAATCTCAAATTTCTCACCTTCAGTCTGACAAAGAGATGGACTGATGCAAATAAACGTGTTATTTCACACAGAGCTGTAGCAGCTCAGGGTTACTGGAGCTGTTAATTACACTGTTAGACAAACAAGAGCGCTTTAAATGACTTACTGTTGAACGCAGCTTGATTCATATTGTTTTACTCGGGCCGACATCGGTAGCAGAACTGATCCACCGCAGCAGTAAATACGAACAGTTTCAGCTCTAAAGCATAAAGGATGTTCTTGTAATGTATAACTGTAAGATTTCATTTTAACATACAGTAGACAGCGAGGGGTCGCAGGACTTAAGCGCCTGATTTCAGCGACAGTATTGAAGCTCTTCAGCATTTTGTAAGTGTGGAAACTTCATCTCGATGAGCTCCGGTCACAGAGATAAGTACACATGGCTTCTGGCCATCTTCCATCCCCGGTCTTACACCAAACCCACATTTACTTTAAATAGGCTTTTGTGCGATTGAAGAAAACATGCGAGACCCCTATCTCGTAGGCTTCAAATGATAGCATTTAGAGGAGAGACCGCAGAAAGCAGAGTTTCATTAATTACAAAAGCAACAGCCCACTAATCCCACTAGAAAGGCATTTTGAGGCAAAGTCGTTTTGGTTCTGAGGGAGGGAGAAGAGAGAAAGACTAACAATACCAGTGGTAGATCACAGACCTTCAAGCTATGGTCTGCAGGCCCCATAGCTCAATAGGGGGCCAACTTCTGCAGCTCTGACTGGGCACATTTTTTTTTAAATCCCCTTCCTGAATTTACCCCACGTCCGACCACATGCAGTGATGAAGTTATCACTGAGGACAGCTTTTCTCCAAGCAAAATCAGCCCTGGCCTTCGATGCTTGATTCTTCTATTATACCCGGAGCACATCAAAAACTCGCCTTCATCAAATGGCATTATCTGCATGAAAGGCAACTGCCCAACAATCTATCTCCAACTCTGCCATTCAATCTTCAGTCAAGGGCATGAGGAAAAAAAAAGGAGGGGAGAGAAAGAAAGGACATGAAAAAGGAGAGGGATTTTTGTATGGGCTGATGAAGCCAGCACCCCTCCTGCTGCCGCTCATCCCTTTTTCCTCTCCTTCAAGTCAAACCACTTTTTTCCCTCTCCTGTAATATTCTTGGGGGCTTTCAGAGCGACTGTACGTGGAAGTTAGTTACTAAGCAACATATTCACACATTTCATCCACATGAAGGTTCTTTCAAATTTTGGTACACCAGAGGGTTAATGATAGATTAACAGTCCTTCACTTTCTTGAACCAAAGAAAATAGTTCATTCTGTTTCAGTTAAAAAAAAAAAAAAAGGAAATTCTCCTGCTACAACTCATCTTTAGTTTCCATCCTTAATACAGTTTTCCTTTTTTTAGTGAGACCTTCGGCAGAGGCTTTACTTTCCTGCCAGTCCCACTCGCCGTGCGCGTCCATGCAGTCAACTGTGCCCTCTATTGGAGACCAGTCACTTCCAACATCCACATTCAAAGGCTAAAGCATGATGTAATGAGCAACTGTGACTGTGTTTCACATGAAAATGAATTTGTAACTGGAACTTGAATGTGTTGGAGATGTGAGGATTCGACAAAAAAGTACGCTGCATATCAAACAAATGGCCCTCGGACACGTTATAGATTAATGATAGAGTCAGAATACAGTTTTATCAGCGCGACCACGCAGGGCTTGATTCATGCATCCTGTAGTGCCGTGCCTTTTTTTAGACTCGTAGATTAAAGTCAGGAATAGTCACTAAAATTAAATGCAGGGACATATTTGCTGCATTCGCCTCCAAGGCTACCTACGGTTTTGCAGGGAGCGCGCCTGAATACACAAAACATGAACCAGAAACTTCACCATTAAAGCCCAAGAGCATAGCATACATTAAAGAATAAAAAGCCCATATCTCTCTTCGGCTCCGTATGTTTTACACATGTTCAGTATCAGCAGAGAAAACAGATGGGCCACACCGCGGGGACAGGGAGACACCAGTGGACATTATAAAAAAGGCAACATTGACAAATTATGCATACACTCCTTACTCGTCCTGTGTATGCAGGAATTTGTCCCCAAGGGGTCAGACAGCGAGTCTGATGTGTTCAAAACTGTGTCCTGTCTTGTCTGATGTATGTTACAAAGAAACAGTAACAATAGATGTGCGCTCCGTATATGTGCCATGCATTATTTTCACACTGCAAAGGCTATTGCCTTTCGTTGGTCTACTATTGTGTTGGGCTAACTAAACGGACATGTATAAAGGGATTGGACAGTACTTCCCTTTTCATGTGGAAATGAATCCCTTCCAAAGGGACAAAACAGCTTTCACCCTCGGTTATACAGCCAGGATTTTAGGGAAGCACCTTTTCTCTTCTGACATGCAGCGAGAGGGAAAAAGGCAGCAAAACATTTAATGGCCAAGACGAAAGTTTATTTAAAGGCAATTTGAAGATTTTCTAAAAGTAAAATTTTAATACAAAGAGGAAGTGTTAGCTTCCACAAATGAGTCTCAGATTTATTCACAGGGAGCAAAATATTTCACAGTCGCCTACAGTAAAGGAGGACGGGGATGGATGCCTCGCTGCCAAGCTTTCAAATCTCAGAGGACACTTTGAAACTGGGTGGGAGGGCCTTGGTTTTCTTCCGAGGCCACTCTCTGAACATTTCTATTGATTATAGTGGGTCGCTATAGCGCCGCCAGATCAAAGACGGTACTAGAAAACATGAGAACCAGACAGACAGGAAACATTTTTCTGGCCAGTAAAAAAAAATAATCTTCTCACACTCGGACCTTAAAGATGCTCTGTGTGGTTTTGGGGAATGAAAACGAAATGAAAGAAAAAAATCTTTCTTGAATGATTTTTTTTTTATTTTTTTTTTTATGTCCAAACCAACTAAATGAACAACTTCTCTTCATTTCCATGACTGAATGAACAAAAAACACAATTCATATCGTTTTACTTTGTTTAGATGTGGCGGACCCTGCCACCTTCCTAGCTTCAGACAGTGTTCTGGGACCTGATTTTCATCTGAGGACAGCTTGTTTATTCACTGATGAAGGAAAAAATATATATTTGAGTTTACATCATTACCTGAATAATATCATTTTTTTACATTTCTGAATTTGAATTTCTTTTCAAAAACTACATCATGCTCCTTTAATCTCAAATTACAAAACGTACATCTTAAATAACAATCTCTCTCTCTCTCTTTTTTTTAATTTTAAATTTTTTGTTCTGGATTAAAAACCTAACAAACACGTTTTTCTTACTAATTTTTCCAGAAAGAAAAACATCAAATTTGTCCACAATTTTTTTCAATTTATGTTCATTATTATTATTATTATTATTATCATTATTATTATTATTATTATTATTATTATTATTATTATTATTATTATTATTATTATATTTGTGCCTGAACAAACTAAATAAACTCTGCTCATTAGCATAACTGATTAAACTAATAAACAAACAAAGGACAAAACCATTCATACCATTTTACGCTGTTTATATGTGGCGGACCCTGCCACCCTCCTAGCTTCAGACATTGTTCTGGGACCTTATTTTCACCTGAGAACAGCTTGTTTATTCAGTTAGGGAAAAAAATGTAAAATTAGTTTGCTTGATAACCTCAATAATATTGTCAATATTAAAATTCTGAGTTTGAATTTTCTTCTCCGAAGCTACATCGTGCCCCTTTAAAGAAAAAAAGATATTCACAGTTCTCGCCGTCGGAAATAGAGTTTTTTTTTCTTTTTTCAGTATGTGGTTAAAAGGGACTTACAGTGAAAGCAAACCACCTTTTGAAATATCAAACAGGCTCAGTGTCATTCTAAATTTTTCAGATGGATGGACAGCCTCAAAGGGAAGAGACATGTGTGGAATCAAAGCTAGTGGTAGGAGACCTCGCGAACTACATGCAGCCCACTTGAAGAGATTAACTGGTAAGCAGAGAGGCCGGCACCCACAGATAAAACACACTTTTTCAGTAAGTAACTGGGTAATTTTAATCTAGTAAAATATAACTTTGTGTGTGTGTGTGTGTGTGTGTGTGTGTGTGTGTGTGTGTGTGTGTGTGTGTGTGTGTGTGTGTGTGTGTGTGTGTGTGTGGATTTATGGTGGAGTATAACCAAACGCAGCAGTTCCTCCTCAGCAGCAGCGTCCTGCTGCATAAACATGTTTTTATTTGAGCAGACGTTTTAGATGGCCGTCTGGGTAACATTGGGAGTTACGAGTCAATAAAACCAAATCTAACTCTGGTATAAAATTGTCAAAATACGTAATCATCATATAAAAATAAAAACAGTATATTCCTCTTTACGATAGTGTGGGTAGATACAGTCCGTTCCCAGCTACAGCAGTAATTTACTGATGAAAAAGGCAAAGACTTGATTTGTTTTTTCTGTTAAATTGCACCACCTGAACATACCAACACTGGGAATTTATTTTTGGCTCACCGCTCACATGAAGAGGCTCAAAAGTATTTGTGTGTATCTCCAACGGTTATATAGTAACTCCAGCACTTAAAGTATGTAAGGCAGAGTCATATATCGACTGGTAAGCGCTACGGAAAAGTATGAAAAGAAGAACCTTGAACTTTCATCGAGTAAATGCTCGAGTGTGTAAACTGAGTGCGTGTTGTTCACTGGCAGCTCACCGTGGGATAAATGAAAACATGGACGAGAAGAAATCAGTAAGTTTTCTAACAACTCCACACAAGTCACAAGTTCACTGGTTGAAGCTGGATGAAGTTGGTGGTCATCCAGTTTGAGGGTTGAAGAGTTCGCCTGGTCAACAAACACACATCTCCGCCTGTCTGCGTGTAAACAACACCGACGTCCGTAAGTGGAGTGTGAGACACCGAACAGCTGCTGTTGTCTCTCAGAGAAGTTAATGCTACTCTGCACATCTTAGAAAAATCACTGCCATTCTGCTGGAGTCTCACTTTCTGTAGGCGGCCCTCAGTTTCCTGTGTGTGTTCACTCACAGGAGCGACACCATCGTCTCTGGTAAACATCAAATTAGTTTCTAAGTTTGTTTGAAGGAGACATTACCTGTTGGAAAAGAAAGTGAATGAAATGCAAATGTGAGTCAAGTGGAATACAAACACTGGAGGATCGCTGACATTAAAGCATGATGATGATGATACATACAGACCTAGATCGAGATATATACACGGGCTGATGGTAGCTTACTGTAAATATATTGGATCAGTGTTTGTGCAGCAGAGACAACCAAGGAGTGTAGAAGTGATGCGTCTCGTACAGAACTCGGTATCAACATTGTTTGTAACCTCTGCCAGGAGGTTTTATTTTCACCTGTGTTGGTTTGTTTGTTGGTTTGTCAGCAGGATTACACAAAAACTACTGAACCGGTTTCTACAAAAACTTGGCTGGAGGACGGGTCACAGCCCAGAAAAGACCCGATTCATTTTTTGGTGTATACTGGGATAAAAGGCACGAATCCAGGAATGTTCTTCTTACTACCTCGAACACTGAGAGAGCTTCTCTCAACATTTTCATTCATTTCTCAGGATGCATGGACCCTGATGAGAAAAAAATCAGGGTGGGCTTCTTTTATAGTCCGGACACTGAGAGTGATATTAGATTAGGCTTGACTGAATTATACGTTGTGCTGGGTACCATTCTAGCCTTTTAAAGTTTGCAAAATTTACAAATATTTGATGTCATTATCATATTTTTTGAAAAACTGCTAATGATCCAACAACAACAGCTTCGAATATCCATTATCGGTACAGATATTGGGGGAAAGAATAGAGAAGCTAGCTAACCTCAGGTTTAGTTCCTGGTTAACTTGAAGGCAGATAAAATAATTTCCAAATGTTGTTGGACTGAATGGCTCAAACTCTGGCAGTGAATCGAGTCACGTCTCTGCTTCTTTAACGATGGGTTTGTTATTGTTTTCTCTTCTGTTTCAACTGTTTCCAGCACATTCGTGATGTGAAACGTGACGCGTCAGACAAAAATAACAAACGGGCGACTTTGCCTGCAGGAAGAGTTGATCGGGTCATTAGGAGATTTTCAGCAGGTTGACCAACGTTTAAACATCCTGTGCAGACCCACAAACTCTGGTGGAAAAGAGAAAAAAAACAGAGTTGTTCTTATTTAAATATAAAACCAGGTTTTCTCCGCATGAAACCACAGTAATAATCACACACCCAGCTAACACTGCTACATGTACTTCCTCCCTTCCTACACAACAGGAGTAACACTCTTCTCACTTCTCAAACTTAAAATACAAAGATGTCGGGCTGTCTCCTGTCTCAGTGGACGCTGTGTGCTGCCTTTTCCTTCACTGCAGGTAAGATCCTTCATGCCCTTCTTCTCTGCACTGTGCGCTCACTTTACTTCCACTTCCCCGTTGTTGAGTTGTACCTGAGGCTGTGTTAAACCTACAGTCCAGCTCCAGACTAAAGGACAACACGACAGTCCTAATCGTTGCTGAAATAGATACTTAGATCCCTAAATATGTTTGTTACATTACATTTTCTACCTTTCTACATGCATGTTTAAACATTAAATATTGTCCATACATGTAAAATCAAAAGTGGCAACTGAACTGGAAGTTTACATAAAAATTAAATCCAGTAATAACAGACTTTTGATCTGTTCCACCATAATGTTTGTATTATACTTTATATTATTGAGTTTTGTTATCTATTTGTTTTATGACATTTGTGCATTTCTTTAGAAATAAACCTTGCTGAATAAATATGATCTTGACTTCGTCCAACATAATTTCCTTTTTTTCCCTTCTTGCATTGATTTGAGTCAAAAACTACGAGGTGAAATTTCAGATCAAAATCTTTAATATTTTCTTAGTGAACACAATAAAACAAGTGGTTTCTGACATAAATTATTACAATATTCAAGAGCATAGTCACATTAAGGAGCACTATAGGCCCTTTAAACCGGCTGCCTGTTATCACCCATCTCCATCAAACCAGCTTCCTCCTGACTGACATGACATTGGTTGAGGGATCAAAATGGCACATTGATCCCAGATGTCCCAACATCTCCTCTGTTATCACGCTCTGAATATGATAGATAACTATGGTCAGTATAAATGAGATGGAGGAATTTTCTGAGCAATCTGTGCAGTAACACTTTTGTGTGTGTTAAAACCCATTCACAGTGTTAAAACACGCCCCTGATTTAAAAAGAACGATCTCACATTACGGAGGCACAGTGTCTTGAATGTATTACATTTGGCCACACCTCTGTCTCGCACTCAGAGATCTGCAGAAAGTCTCCTCAGGAAGTGTTGGATAACAAGACTCTTTTGGAACTGGAGGCTGTTTTTTTTAATTGGCTTTGGGTTTGAAAACACACTCCCCCAGAAAAGACACCTCTGGTTTGATTTCCATCCAGGCAGAAAACAACTTCCCTTTGTCAGGTCTGTTGAGGCGATGATAAATTGGATGAAAACTTGGAATTCAGTAGTGTGTTTACAGCAGTGAAACTTTGATTTACTGCATCAAAACCTGAACAAAAGCGTATGATTATTAGATGGTGGGAGAGAGAGCTTCACTCGGAACGCGTCCTCTCGCTGAAGAAACGCTGTGAAAATAACGTCTCAAAGGAAGGAAACGCTTTTCAACTGGAACTATTCATTTTGCCATCATTTGCCAATATTGCACATCGAATTTAAAGTTCCAGTGTGTATGATTTAGTGGCATCTAGCATAGGGGATGCAACCAACTGAATAAACCTCATCTCACCAAGCATGTAAGAGCATATAGCATATAAAAGGCTCATTCTCAGGTGACAAAAGCACTAAATCCTACACAGATGTCCCAGTCGATGACACATTTTACAGCAGGTCTGCGCTGGAGATGTCGAACTGCACCGGTACATTTCCTACAGTCCCTCAGTGAGTTTATGACAGAGATATTCCAGTGTGAATGGGCTGTATTTAAACACCGCTTTTCTGGTCTAAGCGACCACTTGAAGCACTTTGCAACACAAGTCCGCATTCATCCATTCACACACACATCCACACACTGGTGGCTGAGGCTACCATGCGAGGAGCCACCTGCTCATCAGGAGCGATAACCATTCATACGTACACTCACACATCGATGGAGGAGCCAGTGGGAGCAATTTGGGTTTCAGTATCTTGCCAAAGGACACTCCGACATGCCGACTGTGGGGGCCGGGGATCAAACCACAGACCGTCTGATTGGTCGTCCACCAATCTACCTGCTGAGCCGCAGCCCGGCCCCATGTGAGTGTAACCTGTAACTATCATACTGTAAGACAAATCTGCTGTTAGTGAGACAACACACAGGTGAGCCATGCCACGATCACGACCATTTTAATTGGCTGCCCGGCTGGAATTTTCTGAGTCTGCTTGAGCTTGATGTGTTTGTTGTGGTGACCTCACATCAGATCATGAGTTGTTTCTGAAAGAGATGTCTGCTCTGCACTATACTGTACATTTTAAAGAAATAAATGCCGTTTATCCACCTGGACTGTTTCATTGTGAGTCACTGAGTTGTGGAGAAGATGTCTGCCATCTCTTCAATATAGCTGGAACTTTTCTTTCTCAAAGCATTATACATTTGGAAAACTCAACAGCGATGTCTCCTTGCACAGAATCATGACCCAGTTACTCAGAATAATCCAGAGACCCTCTTGTGAGCAGTTTCATGAGGGAACTATTTTCCTTCTACCCAACCAACCTGCCATAGATCCCTGTGCGGACAGCTTCTCATGAAAAGTCGAACCCTTCCTTCCGCTCTGATCCGGTTCTATAGAGGGCAAATAGTTCCTCCATCAAACTTATCCACAGCAAGGTCTGAGTGTTATCTTCAGCACCCGGGTCATGGATTTTGGAGAGAGACACTGCTTTTGAGTTTAAATGTATTTTCCTCTGAGCACCACAGTTTCATGATAAAATGGAAGATGGAAAAATGGTCTGTTATCTCCAAAAACTCACCAACTCACACCAGAACAACTCAGTGTTTAAAAAAGCATTACAGGTAAGAGGAAAACATGTACGTTTAATTTTGGGGAGGACTTTCACTTTAGCGTCCAACAGATCCCTTAGTGCTAGTCTGAATTACTCAGCACATAGAACATAGCACACTGAGAACAAAATCCTTGGAATAATTTGTTTTGCGGGGAGAGATGAAGGTGGATTTAGGCTGAACAAATTCCAGTTTAAACAGACACCTTGTAATAACATCCTGCTTTACTTAAGCAGCAGCTGCACTGCCATATTCCTCGTGCTGTAGTAAAAGTGATTCCGATCTAATGTTAGCTAAGTACATCATCATGCTCTCCCTTGCTGGTTAGTGCACTTAGTGCAATAAGCAATAACATTCACTCTGAGAGGACTTGGTTAAACGTAGGCAACTTTTGTGTGCTAAAAGTGCCAGGGTAAGAAAACTGCACTGCGTTTATCAAAGCCTGAATGAACGCTACTGTACTCCAGCACAGGGCTAATGAAGAGATATGTCCTCCATTACGGGGCCATATTCCTGCTGCAGCGATTAGACAACTCTCCAGAGGGGCTCTATCACAGGCTTTCATTGAGTCTGGACCTTTGCAAATCTTCATATCCTGCACAATTTTCATAAATTGAAGTCTAATGAGCGCAGTTGACATAACTATGATTTATTGTCTCGCAGGGTTACCAATTTCACCACAGCACTGCAAATTATAAATGTCAAGGGTTTACTCATATTCATATGTATTCTCAACAAGGGGAATATGATGTGTCACGTGAGTAAAAGGGCCTAAATGTCTCTCCCGGTTTATTGTAGGTGGGTTATGATAATACTTGCAAACATGCAGAGTGCTAACAAGCTCCCTGAGGTGGCCTGATATTGTTGAAGGCGAGCACAGAGCAATATCTTTCCAGGGATCTCTTTGGGACACACTTCAGTGTGCTGTGGCCTGCTGCTATATTACGATTGCTCTGTCTTCAAAGATATAATTAGCATAACAATATTTTTAATGTTACGTGTGTAATTTGTAGCATTGGCAGAGTAATTTGGTGATTGTTTTTTTTTTTTTATTTTTTAAATGCATACATGTTATTTACTGCTAAACAGGGAGATGTTAATAGCACTGAGCTGCTTTAATGGCATGATTTTTATCGCTTCACGCATTATTTTTAGACGTGACTACATTTCCCGTGTGGTTCTAAGCGCTTTTTTAATTCAGCACTGACAGCAGTGAGATTAAGAGAGTAGTTTTAAGGCTGAACATCTCTTCTACAAGTTGAAATCAACGCCGACCCCCTCACTGAGAGCCCCACATCTTCCTCTTAGTCTATGACCACCTTACGCCCGTGACCGGTCAATATTTCAATTAGCTTTCCCTTTCACCTGGTGAACTATCAAGGGGATCCACTGTTGGAGTGTGGATTGCGATGGATGGCGTACAACAGACCTACAGTGCTTGGCCATTGTGGGAGCAACGCAAGCATTGATAACAGCTCGTAGAACTATTGACATTATAACATTTCAGGCTGCCGGGCCACAGTGGCACTGAGCTGCAATAAATTGAGACGAATGATCAGTCGATGACAATTTCCATAATCGTTATACCTTCCGTAATTCATCAAGGTAATGATACCCGCGTCCCTAATGTCACATTTATTCCATTTGGTGCACAGCGGCAAGCAGAGAGCGGCGACCCCCCACCACCCCCACCACTTCCCTTCCAAAAGGATTGATTACACACCAACTGCTTTTTTGCTCCTGCTTGTGAGTGGAAGAGCAATGTGTTATTTGACCAAAAATAACAATGAAGGGGATGGGAAATGCAATCTAATTCCACTCATTCAACTTCCTCTCTCTCCCCCGGTGACAGGCAAACAGGAGGCCATTACAGTTCAGCACTGGCACCGTTTCCAAACCAGAGGGAGGAGAGAGATCGCTGCTGCCTGGCTCTCAGGAACACATCTAGATTCATCATTACCACGTCTCGCGTCTCCTCCACTCATTAACAACATAGTTTCTCTTTGACAATTATTCGTCATTATTGGCAAACGATTGCGGTGTGAACGAGCGCTGTGATTCAATTACAGACGCAGCCATTCAAGATTAATTTCCTGGCCCCGTGTCTGCATACCGCTGCAGACATGCGTCAGCACACCTTGACAAAAATAACAACCCCAGTCACACAGGCGGTTTCCAGGGTCGGAGACTTTTTTTGCAAAATATTCAATTCTGTTCACAGCTCCATTACAACACTGTGCCCCTTTCTGCTCGCAGGCTCTCATTTAAGAAAATACTCCAGCATGCAATATCGTAACATCATTGCTCAACATCCTCTTCAACCTGACGGTGCAGCAGAGCTGAAGTACGAAATGTCAGTCTGCCAATAACAGTGAGAGAGTGTTTCCATTCAAATGGTTCTCTGAGACAGCATCGATAATAAACCCAACACTGCTGCTATTTAGTTCTTATTAAGCCTCTGTAGACTGCAGCCATGTTGAAATCATCAGGGCTGACACAATAAAATCACTGAATGGCAATGTGGCAGAATAATCTGGTTACATTCATCCTCACATCACGAGGAACCTAATTGAAATGCCTGACTTAATCTGAGATTAATTGAGCCGCTGTGAGTTGTCAACGTCTTACTCATGTTATTCTGCTTTTTCGGGGCTTGTGCAGCTCTGCGTCTCTTCCGTGCTCGTTTGCAGGCTGATGTTCTATGCAGGTCACCACAGGTGGGAATAGATTCTCTATTTTCATAATAACACAGTGTCTCCCTTGCAAAGCATTAACGGGGAGCGGGTGGGCAATTAAGTGTTATTATTTTGAATTACATTGTGCTGATATTATGATGCTGTGTTGTCAATTTTACAAAATTGTGTGATTTTAAATGAATCTTTTTGAGGCAACTGTGATAAAAAAACAACTGACAAATCGATGGAAAGGTTTGTGTTTAATCTGGGAAAAGTAATAATCTGTGATCAGAATACATTCAGATATCTTTATATTGATTATAGCCAACAATATTTTAGATTTTGGATGTTTATGATAATATGCAGGATAATATGTCTTCTTTTTAAAAAAAACATGAACACATAATATGACAATAATAATTATAAAAAGGACATTTTGATACAAAACAAAACAAAAACACTCCCTGACTCAGAGTCCTCTCACCCTGCCTGCGCTGGAGGGACGATTCAAGAAGTGATGCCAGAGGGCTTCCTCCAGCGTTAAACATGGAAGTGTAGGGCCGCTGACCAGGCTGTTAGACTTGACACTTTGAGTGAGACGGGGCTGACAGATAGATGTGAGACCAGGTGCGACTGTCTGCTTCAAAACAGCCGGGCAGATGTATCCGTCACCTGGTTTTATTCATACGGTAACATTCTCTTAATGAATACTGCGACACGTCCCAGGAGCGTGCGTCATAAAATAATTTACCTCTAATAAGACCTTAAGATAAGAATGACTTGCGTCTGGTCTTGTTTTACATCACATATATGTATTGTGTATACAGAGGCTGTGCAGCATTGTGAGCATCTTGAGCACAAACCAACATCAACACGCAGCTCCTGAAAATGCAACTCCACATCGGAGTACGCACGCAGCATACAGACGACTGCCTGGCTGACTATTGAGTACGATCATCTTATTTCTTTTTTTTTTTTTTTTTTTCTGCTGCGGCAGACTGTTGCTTTGACCCATCACTTATTCTCTGCTTCTCTACTGTGTCTGGATACAGTTACATTCATATTTTCTTTCCTCCCTGGATGGACTTCAAGTAGGATTTCTCTCTAAGCAGAGCACAAACACTAGGGTTATCTTGAGAGAGAAGTACAAGAGCTCCATCACTGCTTCTCCTTCACACTGTATAGATGTTTTTCTTGGGTTTTCTATTTGGTTTAAATAATAATTCATAGACCTTCATTATCACCATCTGCTGCATCACTTAAATTGAAACTGCAGAGGTGTCTATTCCACACACAGCTGAAAAATTCAGACCCTGACACGTCACAGGGGTGTTAAAGTATACTTAACCCCGAGGAGCTGTTTGACTTTCCATACTATTCTTTTTTTAGTGATGCGTATACGTGTGAGTGGGTGTGGATATGCAGTGTCTTATCCATCCCTACAGATCGAGCCTCCACATGCGCTCCTGATTGACACAGTATTGACTTATCCTTCCAAATCCCAAGACAAACTGTCAATACAGATGTCTGAGGAATGCCAAGCCAGGATCCGATTGTGCAGTGATGGACACGATTTTGGAAAATGGTGGACGGAGCAGGTGCCATCTCAGAGCAGCTGACGAGTCAACACTCCCGTTAAAAAACGGGCAGTACGTCAGGAACTTAAGTTTACTACTAAGAAGAAATAATTATCTCAACATCTTTCAAAGATGAGAAGAACTTTCACAGCAGCTTGGTTGAGCACTACAGAGGGCACGAGCAGCGGGGAGTGGATATAATTGAGCTGAAATTGGTCTCCCATGGCAATGATACTTTGTTCAATCTAATGCTCTGCAGTGATTGGCCGATCGGCTCTCTCATTCCCCCTCTTAAAAAGAGGTTGAAAAGAGGCCCGTCTATTAGGTTGCCTACCATCAAATCTTTGATAGGAGACATAATTCCTGCCTTAAGGGATAACAAGATGTTTATTTCGGCCAGACATGGCACAGACCTTAATGTTTTGAATATTATCTGATACAGCTATGTCTACAACAATTCTTTCAAGATTCACAGGCTGAACACTTTGAATTTTTGGTCTAACATTTCCGTTCATTAAGTAAAGAAAAACACACGACTGGATGTGATATCGTGGTCAGGAAGGCGTCCTGCAGTCAGCCTCAACATGTGGAGCTCCGTGTTTCCACTCTGTAACTTGTACCCTGTGTTGCACTGAAGCAGGTCTAATGTTCTTATGTGAAGCAGAAAATCATACTTGTTTACATTTTCTGACCTGAATCGGTGTTTGAATAGAATAATCGATTTCTCATGCCTCTCTTTTGGATCAATATTTACATGTGGGAGATCCGACAGTGGAGCTTGCAGGGGTTCCCGCGGTGGCTCCAAAGATATGGAGGCATTAAAACGAGAGTGGAGATGAGCCTTCTAAATAAAGGTCTCGATCTCCTCTTGTTATTTTGTATTAGAGTAGTGCCGTAGGTTTGGCCAACAAATGTGACTGTTAAACCCCGAGATAAGCCCCTCAACCGATTTTCAATAGCATGTCCTGGCATGTAGTTTGACTCAGTATTCATCAACACTGAAAGGATTCTGACAGAACTGTATCTAATTCAATTAAAACAGAACCACGTTCCAAGGCCACAAGCTATTTCCAGCCATTGTCAATGTAACCTCAGTGACATAAACAGTATGTCCATGTAAAATAGTGCCATAATAACTAGAATACATGTTATTAATCTGGATTTAAAGGATTAATCAAACCCCCAAAGAATGCGTCACATTGTTATCAGCAGTCCATTATGACTAATGCATTCTGGGGGTTGCTATGTGATGATTTTATTTTCTACATTATACATGTGTCTTGAAATAGACAATAATTATGATCCTTTTTAAACAGGGGCACTCAGGACTGCACATCTTCCGGCAGTACGCACCTGAACCAGGTGCCACTCCGTTCAAGGATAGACAGCTTTCAGGGGAATAAAAGGGAACAGGAGCACAGTGATTGATTTGCAGCCTTTAATAGCACAAACAGACGGATGTTTCCACACTACTCTGCCTTCATTTAGCTCATTTGCAGCAATAAATTGTTGGCATTTTATGTTTTTGCAAACCACGGATATGTTCAAATTTGTACACATGTCATGTAGCGTATCAACATTTTACCAGATGTTTCATGTCGTGTTGACATCACATGTATATGAGCTAACTCAGTAGGGAGGTGGATGGGGCGGTGGGCGGGACGGCAGCCAAGTGAGACGTTTCAACATTTCTAGGAGCCAAATTCGCTGGATATTTTCTACAAGAAATCTGGGGACATTTTCTAGTCATGTTAGTTGCAACAAAACATTGTTCAGCTGCGTTTGCCTAAACAGCTGCGAAGCAAGAGACCACCGTTCAAGATGGTGCTTCAACATTTGCAAACGTGAAACCAAAATGGGGTTAGAGTTGCACAGCCATGTTTGTGGATATTTACAGCAATACATTGGGACAATTTTCAGCTGAAAACCTGATATTTTTAACGTAGTGTCAGGACATTTTCCAGCTTTGTTTGCCAGGATGGCGCCTCAATTGTAAGCGTGAAACCACTGGGTGTTTTCATGACACTGGATATTTTTGACAGGATGATGCTGTTGTGCTGACAGAAACAGGTATGATCTTCTCCCAACACTGAGCAAGTGCTTTTTGTGCCTGAACCTAACAATCCAACTGAACATCGGACCTATGGAGATGCAAAGCTGCAACATGTCCGTGACGTATAACCCAGTTGGGTCACAAACAACCAGGAAGTGAGAATAAACAGAGCAAAGGGTGGAAGTGCAGTTATTTGATATTAGAATAATTTGCCAAATTTCACATAAACATGCCAGAAGAACAGAAGAACAACTTACAGACTTTGACGCCATTTATGCAGAAACATGGTGGACGCTGGTGAATGTATGGCTCATAGTAATTTGTTTTACTTTTAATTAATTCATGTACTTACTCCACATTATTTTTCTGCTCACATGTAATCTGTAATATGGCATTAGGTTGTATTGTAACACTGACATTAACATTTAGAACTGTGTTAGTGTTAACCCTGATAACGAGTCAGGTGGAGGAATATGTTGGTGGTTTTTGGGAATGTACTGGTGCAGCAACAAGTCCTAGAAAAAAAAAAAAAAAAATCACAAAATTAGCTTCAAACAGCTCTAATCATCTTTGTAGCACTCATGTTGTTTCCATGATTATGGCTTAATCAACACACAGAGTCAAAAGATCGACGTCCCACGTGGGACAATAGACCATCTACAGAGCATGTGAATGCATCTTGTACAGGTGCAGATCGTCAGTGGATAATTGTTTCATCAAGATTTCAAATATTAATATTCATAATGAATCCAAAGGAGGGAGTTGCTAAAGTCAGTGTCCATCATTACACGGGAAACCACAGAACACATACGTATATTAAGTCTGAGAGACAGAAGTACAGAGAGTACAAGTTCTGCAAGTCTAATAAATTAGAGGAAACATGACAAGTTCGGTTCTTCGTTTAGGCAAAAAGGTGTGAAGACTGTAAATCCAATATGTCTCTCAGCAGAGCGGGGAGCTTGATAATGTCACCACCTCTAGGAGGGTGACATTTTTTCTATCCTCCAGACCTTAAATGATGCCGCAGAGCCGCGGTTAGCCTCTGGATAATGTCAAGCAAGAGCCTAATCCATGTTTCTCCGTGCATGTTGCAGTTTTGTGCTCAGATATGCAAATCTTTAAAGCTCTTTTAGTTTGTCCAACATAAATCAGACCATAGGGATATTTCACCAAGTACACAACGTGTGTGCTGCTGCAGTTTGTTAAGGATTTTTTAGCAGTACGGGGATGTGTAAACTGGCTGACAAGTTAGAACACTGTGCACAGCGGCCACGGAGGAAGAAACCCGTAGGTTGATTAGACAGCTGGGAGACAATGTTTGGTTCTTTCTGACACGAGTAAACCACCAGCCTGTCTCTCAGATTGTGAGGATGTTTGAATGTGACTGAGGGAGGCAAGGTGTTGGTGTTATCTTGAGGACTTTTAAGGACTTTTCAATGTTTAAGGATAATGCTTTTGACCCTGCCTGCCAGAGGAGAATACTCAGCGGAGAAAGTGATCCGTGAGGAAGTAGCGGTAGCTCTATTTTTCATCGCTAACAGGGATTCTCTGTCTGTATGTGGTGAAGAGACTTTTGCTGTGGGGTAACCTATATAATGGAAAGGCTCTTTCATTACAGCAGCTTGAGACTGAGCAGGATGTGCAGCACTCAACTCACTTAATATTGGATCCACACTCATAACACTGTTGAGCTTTCTGACGTAAATGTATATTTGAATTAGTCATATTTTCTGTCTCACCCTTGATGCGTGCAGAATGAACTGAAATCCTGCTGAATCAATTATCCAATTATAACAATTAACCTTAAACAATGATTGTCACTTTTAATGCAAAGTTCTTTTTTCATGTTGAGTCGGTGTCAATATAGAAGAATCAATTAACTCACTCTGATTCAATTAAATTATTGCGGGCTTGATAAACAAAACGTGTTTGTATTTTGATTAATATACAGTAACGTGAAGCATTTTCTCTCATAAAAACACATCCATACATTTATTCTTTATTTGATTTAATCTGTTTTACATTCATGGAATAAAATCAGATGGAAAATAACGTGATTAAAAAGTATTGTTAAAATGTCAGTGTGCTCTGGTTTCTCTGTAACTACAGTTTTTCTCAACTACTGTATTTAACTACAGTTTAAAGCTTCATGACATTTTCTGCTCTACAACTGCCACAGCAGAGGCCGTGATTTTTTTAGTTTAATAATACCAAATACGTTCCATCTGTATTCCAGGGATACACCTGTGACGAGTCGCCAGTTCATCATAAAAACAGCCATCCACTTTTACATTCACACCTGCGGGCGATTTTAGTGTTTGGACTGGAGTACTTTATTCAAATGCATAAGTTTCACTAGTAGCAGAGTATTTCTACACTGTGGTATTGTTACTGTTAAAGCTACCAGTCATAGTTTACTGTGATGAAGATTTGGGCTTAAAAAAGGGTAAAAATAACATTTTCAACTCAGTTTTAGATTTCGGTTTTGATGGGTTTTTTTGTATTTTTTCAGTTGATTTCTTACATCTAAATGTACTTCAGTTTAGGAAAATGCTGCAACATTGTTCTGCTGTTGTGTGGACTACGAAGCTTCACTTGACCTGTTCTGCGGCATGAAGGTGAGTCGGTGCTGACCCATTTTGGATGAATTTCACCTCCACTTAGTACAAAGTGGTGGAGGCCGTCCTCTGAAAAAGACCTTGAGATATAGAAACTTCTAAAGGAAAGTTTAAATCGCATTCCAATTCTGGTGATGAGAAGCAAAATTCAGTTCAAGCGTAATATCTGGTAACACATGCAGCACAGGCAGGTAGATTGTTTCTATGGTTACCTGCAATTTAATTTACCTCGCACACTGATTTATACAGTAGTTTCATTCTGACACGTCTCTGTTCCAGGTGGCCTTCGATATACAATTTCAGCAGAGCCCTGACGGTCAGAACATAAAGCCTAGGCGTAATTATAGTTAAATACTTTTAAATACTTTCAAAAACTTTATGATTTTGATCAAAGTTTGCAGCTTCCACCTGTAGACAGAGGAAGAACTAGAAGTCGTTACCGGTCCATGAATAAATGAATAATTGTGGCCGCACAATCAAGGTCAACTGAGGAGAACTGTGTGTATCAGATAATAACACTGATGACACATTTCTTTGTTCTTTTCTTCAAAGAAAACATCAGTTGGACCGAGGTATCATTATTAAAGAGTTGGCATCAGTGAGAATACACAGAGAGAGATGTGACCAAACAAAGGTTCATGAGAGAAGCTGAACCAGAGACGTTACAGTTCAGTGTCCACATGTGAAACAACTTCATTCCCTTTCTTTCAAACAACAGGTACTCAAGATCCCAAAATGTTACAGAACATTAACTGTAAACAGATCTTTTTAAAAGTCGTCCTACCACGAGTCCACGACGACAGTACCGAGCGATATCATCTGGACTGCCAATCAGAATCCCTCCATATGTACAGGGCCGTCAATCAGGGTGATTTTGGAGACATTTCTCGACAAAATTATTTTGCGGCAGTGCTCAAAATGTTGGTTTCTAACTATAGAAATGTATGTAATGTATCAATACAATTTGCGTCAAAAGACAACAACTCTTGTAACAAAGTGTTGGCTTCTCCCAACTCCACACAAGATTTTAGCTAAATCCAGTTTGGTTTTTTTTGTCTCTCTGCATAATGTACAGCAGCCACAGGTCACTAATATCTGTCCTAATTGGAGCGCTGCTGCTCACAGAACATTATCGTTCTTCAGTGTGGATGCTTACATTGTTATCGTCATAGTTATTGCTATAGTGATTGTTGGAGGTGTAAATGGCCCTCAGTGCGCCTGCTGTATGCAAACAAGCAGATGGATAACTACAGTTCGCAGGCACAGTGATGTTACAGTCTCATCTGTCATCAGAATTAATCACTGTCAGGAAGTTAAGAGGCGATCTCACACTGTCATTCCTCCCCAGTGTTTATAATCTTCAGTAAGTTTGTGTATATTTGCTTTGACACAGCATATTTTTCATACCACCAGAGGATCCACTTAACCTAAAGAGAACAATCTCTCAAGAATCAACCCTCGACAAGGCATCTGAACACTGTTTAATGCAGCTGCTGGACCGACAGAAGGTGAAATATAAGAAAGTATGAAAAATATGGGAAACGTGAGAAGCGGTCCTCACACTGTACTGCAGCTTCCTTAAGCGCAATTTATAAGCTTGTTGTGTTGAGATGATGCTCTTCTTCCGACTCACACACAGAGATTTAAATACAAATGTCACACGATGATACCAGTGAAACAAAAAATCCATTTACAGCAGCCAATGATATTGTGCGCAGCTACATGTAAAAACAAGAATTTCTCCTCACACGTCAGGCCGATAGCAGCTAAACCATGTAAGGAACAAGAATTTACAATATTCATGAAGGACGGGAAAAATATACAAACGCAAAAGACAACAATTTCAAGGATAGTTAAAGGTCACAATATAAATCACAGAGAAGCCAGAAACATTACAGGGCAGCATCAGATCCGCCCACAGCACCACGATGATCGAGTCCACAGAGTCCAACATCATAATCACATATAGCACACAGCGTCTTCTCTCGTGCCAAGAAGAAATGACGTTAAAATAATGGTCTCATATTAAAATCCTCCTTCAGACGTCTCGGTGAACAGTAGCCAGTGTATTAATACAGATCCAGCAGAGGGTCAATGTCACCTCCTCCACGAGGGCATTCAACAGCCGTAATGTACGTATCTGTGAGCTCGGCTGAAGTGGACCTGATGCATCATGATTACCAAGAATCAAGAATTAATTTGTATGTTGCTCAATTGTTTTCATAATTATACAGTGCGGCACACTGTAATTGCCGCCTGCATTATCGCCAGAGACAATGTGTTTGTGAGTGAATACCATGTACTGCGCCGGAGTTTGAAAGGAGGTAAGCGGGGTGAATGTGAGAGTCCAGAGCCGCGTCTTTCTTCTGGCTGACAGACTCCTCGATTCATCCTCAGGAAATCAGAAGTCGGAAATCAACACAGTGACAGACATAAAGAATAACTCTAGTCATTTCTCTCTGATGGTGTCTTCATCTTAAGTGACCGAACTCTGTCCATGACAGATAGTTGAACTGATCTGATTCAATGAAGGTTCAATTTGAATATATATATATATATATATATATATATATATATATATATATATATATATATATATATATATATATATATATATATATATATATATATATATATATATATATATATATATATATATATATATATATATTCAAATTGAACCTTCATTGAAGATAGATAGATAGATAGATAGATAGATAGATAGATAGATAGATAGATAGATAGATAGAGAGAGAGAGAGATAGATAGATACAAATTGAACCTTCATTGAATCAGATCAGTTCGACTGAGATAACAGATGTATTTTACAAGCGGGAGCTTGCCAAGAAGTTACAACAGTAAATTAACAGAAAACACTAAAATAATTAAATGGACAAGGACGAAAGGAGAAAACAATCATAAGTCTAAAGACAAAAACCTTTAATGTCACAATATTTATTAATGGCTTAGTTTCATGCTAAAACGCCGACTGACTTCTCTATAGAACAAAACACAGAACAGTATTTACTGGAGCCCGTAGGAACGGTGCCAAGGGTTGATTCTGTTGTAGACCCGAACCACCCCGTGTGCCCACTGTGATCACAAACACTACAACTTACACTGCGAGGAAAAGCAAACCTACGTGACAGATCAGTGAGCACCGCGCTGCATTCAAGGAGAGAGCAGAGCTGTGTTTACCACAAATACTCTCCGCAGGTCTTCTCACTGCTCAGGGAAAAAAAAAAAAGAAAAAGCAAAACCACACAAAGTGAGATTCAGTTGGTTCGGCTTCACAAAACATTTAAAAAGACACCCCTGCATCCAATTAAGAAAAAGCAACAATATAAAACAATGGACAATTCACAAAATAATCTGCAGTCCAACTAAAAATAATCAGACACATCGGGCCACACGGCGCGAGAGCACCGGTTTAGCCAAAGCAGCAGCCTGGCACCAAGTCTGCACTGAGGTAACAATCACAACAGTCAATTATTTCAACTGGCAAAGAACATCAACATGTGGAATAATCCTGTCGTCACTGGACGGTGCAGTGAGAGGCTGCCTGTTCTGGTGCAAAACAATAGAAATACTGTACATAAACGGGTGTTTTTAGGAGAGACGGCTGCTCCTGTTCTAATGGAGAGAAGTTGTATAAATCATTCAGATCCTCAGACTGCAGTGACATACATACCGCCCGCATGTGTGTGTAAACCTTTGGCTGCAGCTGAATCAGTGGGTTATTAAGCAGCTGGTGTGAGGACGTGATTTAAGTTCCTGCTCTCTGTGATGTTTGATGCAATAGTTTCTGTGCAGGCGGGGGGGCGGGGGGGCAAAACAGGCAGATAAAAAGTGCCAACTATGCTGCCACGTCTGTCGCTCCACTGACTGACATCTCTCATGATAAATTCATGGCGGTGACAAGGCTGAGCGACTCTCGGGCCGTGGGTTAATTTGTCAGGAGGCCTACTGAGCTATGAGTGGTGGCACAATGACAAAGCAGAATGTCACCATTTCGTTGCGCGAGGGGGAGAAATAGGCCGTGAAATGGCTGACTCTTTCAGACCGGCATACATGATACCAGAGATATCCCATGCTCACCACGCCATGTCTGAAACAGAGAGAGTTCGGGGTTCATCGAAGTCTATTTTCAGCTCATTGTAGACTTTCTCTGATCGATGACCGGGTGGTTCAGTTGTGTGTGTGCTGGTGTGTGCGGGTGCCAGCAGGGAGATGTTCTTGCTGAGGGGTGTTGGATAGATCCTAAAAATGTTACAGCTATATTTACAGTAGAAGAAAGTATGTAATGAGGCTACAGTGAATCAAGTACAACACTCAGTCTACAATTCTGATGTGCTTGTACGCAACTAGTATTTTCTTTTACTTCACAACATCGCAAAGGGAAATGTTGCACTTTTTACTTCAACTCTCACAAGAACTCACAACTTTAATTACCAGTTGCTTTACAAAGATTTCGACACACAAAATATATGAAGAGCTACTAAAATATGGTCTTTTGTTAGAAATTAAGTACGCAACAGTTTGGACAAGTACAGCTTAATAACTAATCAGCTCCATGTGAAACTTAATCAGCATTGATTGAAAAACAGGATTTATTAATGCAGTTTTCACTGCAGGACTATTTCTTCTAGAGTATCTTTATAATTACTGAAGCACTTTTACCTGAGGAAAGTAATAATACCTCACTCTAATCTAAATACTTCCTCCATCAGTTCACTTGATTGTATTCTCCTGGACTCTCTGAATAATGGTGGGTTAGTAAGAAAAACAAACTGCAAGTAAATTTTTGGAAACCTTGAAGCATGACGGGGGTTTGCTCAGCTGCAACGTCTTACGCATCCTTCATCGGAGGACTCTGACATTTTTCTATTTCCATAAATTCTTAGACAAACAACTGGAGCTTTGTTTTCACCAGGACCGGTCACTGAACTCCTGTCAGACATCCCACAGGAAGCAAAAGGCTCTTGAAGCTTTATTAAGTCCTGCAAATAATCACCACGATACATTAGCCATGAGCAGTTATGCTAATGAGGCCGAACATGACCTGCTGTATCAATGTCGTCATTAATTAAGCTTATTAATTTAAATTTTAATCAGCGGATATTTCTGTCAATGTACTCGTCTTCACCTGGGTGGTAATAAAATATGCTGGAGGGCTCAAACTCCTGGTGAGTGACATCACCTGGTGAATAATAATGATGCTGTGTGTAATCAGCTCTCCATTCTCCTCTTCAAGCACAGAACTACACTTTCTCCCACCTATTTTTATTTTCAACACTATTTCCCCCCATTTAGTTGCCTGGCAACCAGAATTGCATAGCGTATACTACGTGATGCTCCTTGTACACCCGATGAGCTGCCTCTATTACCCGCGATTATCCTCATGTGTGCACCTTGCATTTGAGCAGGAGAGAGATTGAGTCCTGTGTGATCAAGGCTTTAACCTGAACTTGGCCTTTAATCTTATAGCTGGTGTCTATTTTCCAGTCACTGTTGGCTTTCAGCGCCATAAGGACAGGTCAGAAAGCAGGAGCTTTGAGGAGAGCACCTACTAAATTGAACATCAAGAGCTGAGTCACAATCCATAAAGCACAGGTCCAAAGTGTCAGGGGGTATGTTTCACTGAGACGGATGAGTGCTCAACCTACTCATCTTGGCCAGACGAAGGCTTTGAAAATTATTGGAGTGGACCAGGTCTCCAGCCTGTTCTCAATTAGCCATCACCAGCCGTAGCCACAGACGTCAGGTGGCTGCCGACTTGTACAAGCTGCCCACCCACCACCGCCCTACTCCCGCCACCATATGTCAGGTGTTGCCCTCACATGGCCTTCCAGACCACTGTATCTCCACTTCCACTCAAGAGCACACTCCTCGGACAAAGGCTTAATCCAAACTGCTGTCCAAATACAGAATAAACTCCCAGAGGAATGTGTTGGACAGATAACAGACACTGGTCTCCGAGCTTTTAGGCTCAGGTGAATAGAAAACCTCCTGACCACACCGTTTACAGAATTTGACTGTTGAACGGCAGCGAACCATGTGATTGGTCAGCCAGTGGACCGAAATTTGTGCATTTCACTAAGCTATTGATCACTATCGCAATCAATTAAGAAAAAAAAACTCAATATTACTGTGTAAGCTTATCATATGTGTTTTGCATGGTCTGCAACTTTGAAACTGATAAATGTATTAGAGGAAAAAGTACAACATTTTCCCTGGAGTGTGAAGAGAAACACCCACTACCTCAAAACTGTGCTGAAATACCAGAGCTGGGCTGTGAAGGGGGAACTTTCTCTCTGAGAACTGTTTTTCAGTTGTTATACTAATACATAATCTAGTTGGATGCCTGCTGAAAACATGCTGATTATCTTGTATGTGAAGGGTTTACATATCCAGACTTAAGTCTACTGAACAGCTCATCAGAGCCGCCACGATGATATAAAACATTAACGATTTAAAATCTAGATGACACAACAACCACTGAGAGGAATCCCAGCACAGCTGATGGTGCTGCTAAGCAGCGGTAAACCTTCCAGCCCTTGAGGCTATCGTTGGCTAGCATCCTTGCATCGCACCTCTCATCCGGACGTGTTACTACAGCAAGTTGTTGCACAACTCCAATCTCCATTTTGACTCGAGGCTAACCTTAACTAGCATACTACTGTTACCTGAAAATTTAAATCTCACCTACAGCTCTTGCTGAAGCATGATAAAAAAACTTGTGTTGACCACGTCGCCCCTCTCATTCAGACTTGTTCAATCTGTGATTCTGCTTTTGTTATTTTTCATACTGCAGCTTGTTACTGTGTTTTGTTTATGTCTGCTTCCCCATGAGATCACGTGAGATCTCACTGGGAATGTATCCCCAAATTCCCCCCAATTCAACACTTTCACACTTCCTTGGGTCTTCAGCAACAAACCTGCCAAGTGTGAAGCAAATCGGATGAAGGGTGCTTAAGATATGCGAATAACATCCGAACAGACAGATTTCTTGGTTCACAGTTAAATGAGATTGGAGCATAATGCCCTGTGCGGCATTTAACCTATCATGGCTGACAGACTTAAAACTGGCAAATATGAAATAAAACAAACTGAAGGGTTCAAAAGATGCTTTTGGGACTTGAAAAGTTCACAGGCTGAAAATATGCATCAAAGTGCACGTCGCCATGTTGGCACTCCCTAATTACTGCACATTCACATGGAGCAGCAGAGAGGTCAAATGCTGTGTTCAGGGACACACTCTCACACAGGAATTATAAATTAGTAAAGGCTTAAAAAGGCAAAAGTTGTAATGTGTTAGCACCCATTGAGTGACCCGTATCTTTGTTATGTCTTAGTCATAATGACTCGAGTCAGAATCATATGAAGTCTCTTTGAGACTCGAGGCTGTCTTGGCACTCCTCGTCAAAAGAAGTCGTGACAGACTGAATCCAACTAATCCATCTTCACAAGAGTTCAGAGGAGCTGCAGAGCCATATGCAGGTCACTGTGTCCTCGCCAGGGAATTAGATAGCAGAGTGTATGTATTGTGATTAGGATGTAAAGGAAACTGTGGAGGTAACGGCCTCCCCAGCTGCTTCTATAGTTAGGATTTCTTCTGGGTCTAGTTTGTCAGATAGCGTGTGTCTGTGAAACCGCTGGTTGTTAAGGGCTTATACAAATTTTACACCACAATTAGAGCGTACATGCAGGTTTTCAAACGAGAATTAAACCTGTCAAAAATGTCCGACTGACTCCGTCCTCGTTGCAAGAAGATGAGTTTGCCGTTCAGGTTTTTTGGTGCCCGGAGGCATCTTGTTTCTGGGTTGTCCGCACACACTCACTGTCCATCCTTCATTTTCTTAATCAATATCTCAAGAACAACATTAAGCGAATATCTTCAAATTCGGCACAAAAACAACATTTACATTCGAGGATGAAATTATCTGAATTTAGTGGTCAGAGGTCAAAGGTGATTAAGACCTGCCTTAACCCAAGATCTCATACATTAATTATGACAACATTTCACAGAAATACTTAATAAGATAAAACCGTGAAGTGACATCTTCCATTATTCAGTGCCTAACCCAGGAACAGAGGGGGAGACTGTGACCATGTTTAACATTTGACTGGATGCTGACACTAACCGTGAGTCATCAATGTTTCAGTGTTAGCAGCTTTTTGGCCAACGCTGTGGACAAATACAAGAGATTTAAGTCTGTTTTTTTGTTTCTCTCACTGAACTCACATTGTCACTCATTGGTTTTCATGACGCTTCAGGTGATTGTCATTGCACGATGTGACAGGTTCTATATCCGTCCTCTGTACTCCTGTAAAAATAGTCCCTAAGTGATGACAGCTTGTTTCTCACCTCTTTACATTGCAAATTAGTGTTTCCAGTATCTAAGAATGAGGCAGAAGCCTATATACAGTATACTGTGTCGCTGCCTCTATTGTTTTATAAGGTTGTGGGACATAAACTACCCAAAGATCATGTATTGGTCAACACAAACTGAGGTCTTATTAAAAATATTTAGCGGTGTCCTACTCCTTCATGTTGAAACAGAATCTCAGATTGTTGTCACTGGTTTGGAAGCCATCTTGCCTGCACCTCCACCACCACCTCCTGCACCTCCTGATATGAAAGTCAGACCATGAACGTGTAATGTGAACGCGATATGATATGTTCTGTTGGAATGTCAATGAGGCACGTAGCCTACACACATGAAAATGTGGAGCTATCAGTGGTTTGCACGAAGGTTGATGCCAGGTTTTCTAAGGTGATGTTATCCTGATGGCTTTGCTGCACATTCCAGACATTAGTGGGCTTTTTGTCCGCTGAGAACAAATGAGGGGCTTCAGATGAAAATAGGATTCAGACACAATATGATTTCGACATCCTCGTCCTGAAACATGAGATCTTTTTCCTTTGTTTTATTTAATCACTTATCAAAGGAAGCCTGGAGGCTGAACCGTGTTCATTAGTTCAGAATAAAGAATAATAATAAAAAAAAGGAATCAGTAGAACAATTAGACATGATAAAACATCTCCACATTAGATTACGTGAGATTTCATGTCCCGCTAATCACCCTCAGACCCTCTGGATCCATTCACCATCCAAACTCCCTCGAGGGTGCCGACCCTAAACTTCACAGCTACTGCTTTGAATGCTGCCTGGTCTGCTCACAGTGGGGAACTGTAACATATGAGCCACCTGTACAATTTGTTGCGGAGATACACGTGGTGAGGAGGAAATACGTGTCACCTGCTCACATGTCTCATCCAGACAGCTTGCACGTCTGTGGTTGTTCATCCACATCCTGACATTTATTGAGAAGAAATGTGGCCTTTTCATTATGTCAGCTCTGCTGGAGTCTGCATACTTGTTGTCTCACCTGCGACAATGAAGTCAAATGCACCCCCCCAAAAAAATGTTAAACGCGACAGCTGTATCCCTCAAGTGTCAGGATGGTTCATCTTTTCGATCAATTATCAATCAAGCGTGCTGATTCCCCGCTGCTGTACAGGTGAGGGTTGTGTCAAGGTTATTAAAGTTAGTTCGTTTATTGAGTGAAACGAGGAGCAGGAAGAAGGACTACGGAGAGTTTTTCAAACCTGCTGAAGTGGAATCAATCGGCTGCTGGTTTTACCAGTGAACCTGCAACCAGACAGCATGTTTATTTTTGAATAAATGAATATCACCTTTTTTTTTCCTGAGCTGCTTTGAATACATAAAAGCGAGGCTGTATTCCAAAAGCATTCAAATTCAGAGGCACACCTAATGCATCCACAGCTCACATCCACTCTTTCAAGCCTATAATCGAGTTAGCACAGACATAATCATGTTATCGCCTGTTCTCTTCTTCCTGGTAAATTTACATGTGAGGCTGTTGTTGTTGTAGGTACGTTACATATACAGTGTGTCACTCTAACTGTGTTAAAGAGAAGGGGAAAAAAA
The DNA here is from genome assembly GCF_904848185.1 of Acanthopagrus latus. NCBI lineage: Eukaryota > Metazoa > Chordata > Actinopteri > Spariformes > Sparidae > Acanthopagrus > Acanthopagrus latus. The sequence continues at coordinate 29,834,667 of NC_051056.1, forward strand.
ACGAACAAACATGAACACTGCTTCACTCCAACCTCTATTATATACCTCCTACACATGCACAGACATTGATTATGATTATATACTGATTATGCATTCTGCATGCCAGCCACGCAGTCGAAGAGAAGAGGGGAGCATTAAGGGGCTTCGCGACTGTGGGACCCCCTGCTGAGATGAGAGGGGAGGTAAGAGCCAAGGAGAGGGGAGTGTGGAGAAGGCTAACCAATCGGCTGTACGCTGGGAACAGGACCAATCATGGCTACAGCTCGGGGCTCTGTTGCTCCCTCTTTCTCAGTAATTCTCCCTTTTTTCTTACATCTCCGTCTTATTTACTCCTTTCTTCATAATCACTCTGTCTCCACAACTCTTACCCGTCTCTTTTTCTGCCATGTGCCTTTAGAAAGCTGCAATCTGGCCTCCTAAAGCCCTCATATCGCCTTACCACAACCTCTTTAGTCCCGGGTACAACCTTCCAGTTCAACACCACCTTGGGTTTTCCCCTCCTCCACCTAACACTTTTCCTCCCCCTGGTTTCTTATTCACTGGCCACCCTGCTTTAAGCAGTCCACTCCCCTCCGTCAGATTATTATTCTGTCTGCAGTCACTAAGGAGATGCACACACCATCCATCACAATGTACAAATTCTCAGTGCGCGGATTCGGTCGGGTCCTAATTAAAAAGCCTTTCCACTCGTTTTCTTGAGAGATAATTAGACTTTCATCTCACCAGGATGCCACATCCATAGATCCATTCTCTTCTTCCAGGACAGCCTATAGGAGAAAAAATAAATTCAAGGGTCTTTAACCACTCTCCCTTCAGGGCACCAGTCAATAATTAAAGATATCTTGCATTACAAAAAAGTCTGCCTTATGAGGAAAAAAAAAGAGAGGGACTAATATGTTCAATACTTCCAGAAAATGAGTTAAACTGAAAAGGGAATATGGGGAAACTTTCGTTAAATAAAAGGTTTAAATAGAGGTTACGCTGTGCAGCTTCAGGGCTTCATATAGCCGCCACATATAGACATAAAGACATTGATTTTTAAGCACTAACACTGACACAAGGGTCCATCTATAGCCGGTCCACTGCAGCTCCTGGGTGTATCTCTGATGTGAGCTTGGAGGCCGTGGAGCTTTGGGCCCGATATGAGACAGCTGGAAGGGTTGAATTATTGAAGAGCACGGACCAGCTCTGAAACACGGGCCATGTCCTCGCAGCTGCTCCGTGTGCTGAAGCCGACACTTCAGCAGTCGTCAGACGTGTGCAGTTAACAGGGTCCATCTGTTATTGAGGCGTAATGAACACAGTCAGAGTCGCGGAGAAATGAATCACTGCCACTTTATTAACGCGCGACAATGGCAATGATTGTGCCATCCGTACAGTCGCAATGGTAATAATTATGATATCTCTGATTATAATGATGATTAGAATGCAGATGATGGCAGTGGAGATGATGATGATGATGATAATGAAGGTGATGTGTGTCTGCTATGATGATGACGGTGCACAAGAACACGGGTTGGGAAAAATCAACACAGGGACAACATTCACATCTACGCTCATTATGCATGCATGAAAGAAAAACTGATTTGCATATCTGCGCCGGACGGGAAGACCTGCCGGACCGCAGGAAAAAAAACAAAAAAAACACAACAAAACATTAAAATCATCATTGCTATAATTGTCTGACAGTTTCATGTAAACACCTGCCAAACTGAAAACTCATTATTCTAATGTAGAACAGGCCGGCGATGAAAAGCACGCAGAGTGTAACCTCCAAAATCAATAACCAGGCTGCCTTTCATTACATAAGTGAAATTTGTATTCATCTCAGAGATATATATTTATCCCACTTATACCCTTGGCTCAGGAGCAAATTCATTTAGTAATGATTACCTGACTCAGGTAAAACCAATTTCCATTCACTTGTTACCCCGAGTCGGTGACAAGGGCACAGCCAGGGTCACTTTTCAGCAGTTTTTGGTTGCAGGCGCACTATCAGCACTTGATGTCATTGACTTTGTTTGTGTGTGTGTGTGTGTGGTTGTGTGTGTGTGTGTGTGTGTGTGGTTGTGTGTGTGTGTGTGTGTGTGTGTGTGTGTGTGTGTGTGTGTGTGTGTGTGTGTGTGTGTGTGTGTGTGTGTTTGTATGTCTGCATGTGTGTGAGGAGGGCATCCATTTGCTATGAGGCTGTCAAAGAAGGTGCGTTGCAATGACACAGACTGAGGAAGTGCATCCTGGCTTCAGTGCTGTTGCTTAGTTTGAAGGCTGTCAGGGAGGCTGTGTGGGCGTTCGGCAGTCTCACTCCCCTCGAGAACTGCGTTCAGATAAAAATACTCAAACCACTCATAGATGCCGAAGGGCTTGGGGTGTGTACACAATATGTTTCGATGTAAAACTTGGATAAATGTGGAGAAAGTATCTTTTTCTTAAAAGGGGGGGCTGATGCTTGATTTAAGAATGCACATTAATGCTCCAGCCAGGAAAAGCTGAAGTTATTTCTGTCAGCATGAAATACTTTCGCCCAAAGGTAGACACCATCACTTTATGTCAATTTGAAGGTTGCTTCCCTCCACCAGGATAACTGACGAGGAACCTCCTTTTGTGACTGCAGACGGAGGAGAAATAAAGTATTTGAGATGCCGCCATCACCGGGCAGATTGATGTGACTGTTGTCTGAGCTACGTAAATAAAACCAGAGTGCAAGCATTTAAAAATCCTTCGCCAACTTTATTAAAGTGAATACAGAGCAAAGACAAGATATCCAAAGCTCATTAGACAACACAATGAATGATGATTCATCATTCTCCAAAATATACTAAAATCTCTGAAAAATGGCACCAAAGATGCTGGATGCTTATATTTTTGTGAGGAAACATTAATCTGTGTTGCATCACAGACGGGACACACACCTTCTTCTTTGAAACATCCTGTGTTCTGTAAACCATAAGCCCCCCCACCGCATTAATAAAGATATAGATGATTACATAAACTAAATGAGATGGCGGCCGTCTCATCTCCCTGTTCCTCTTTTGTTTGGATACAACGGCCAGGCAGCGCCGTCAGCCATGGTTACAGGTTTCAGACTTTTGGATGCCTGGAGAGACCAGGCCATTCCAATATAAATCAGAAAATCAATACAGGACTGTGTGTTATCGAGCTGAACAGCTTTACAAGCCACTGTTGAGAAGGTACTCATGATCATCCCCATTTACGATTCTCCCGATAATGTTAACTCACCAAGAGCCTTTTATCCTGAGTGTTTTTATGACAATAAGCAATAAAAATCTTATATCCTACAATACCTAATGTTCATACCAATAAACAATTGGTTTTTTTTGTAAACAAACACTGATGAATTTGATGGCTAATTTTGAATTTGATAATGTGTAGAAGTTTTTATTTTAACGTATAACAATGACAATGACCTTATCTGTCATTAAAAAGACTTTGTAATGTGCTGAAGATCTTTGTTGTCAGAGGCAATGATGAATATTCTCAGTGTTCTATAACAAATCATTACACGACAAAAGTATGTTTTTAAACAGACGTCAGCGTCAGAATGAGTTTTGATTACTGTTAAAAAGCATTAAGAATATTCAAGCGTGCTCAGAACTATGATTATACGGCACCTGAGGTGAATTTCAGTCATTTTAAGTATGTTGATGATTTGTGATGATGCGTTACAGACGTGGACTTCAGAGAACGTGTTACTGTTTGTTTGTGTCTTGCTGATGAACGTAGCATCTTATACACACTCTCTCCGTGTCTGAGTGCGTTTGAGAGGAAGATCAAGACGGAAGTCATCGATGTCAAGATGTAATCATGTAAATCTGCTCCTCAGCTGATTATTTGATGGGAAGGTTAACTGCTATGATATTGCTCTGAGGGAACGGCCAGATAATTTCTCTTTTGCATTACTGGGTTTGTATCCACACCATCTTGAATTCCGACATGAAACCTAGAAACAAAAGAAGTGTTTGAACCTTTAATTAATGACGTTCTCTGCTAAATTCTCTGCCAAGCTCTCATTCCATTCAAATTACCTAACAATTGTGAAATAGAATATAAATCTGTAGTTAGCAGTAAATTATTTTGAGCGCTGGCATCACTGCCGGCTCAGTCCTGCTCCGTCAATAACCTGAAGCCGTGCTGGGCAGGATTTAACTCTCACGATTCCTCCCACTTAATTAGAAATTGAATGTACAATAACAAATGACCTCATTGGCATTCATTAGATTACAGACTATACATGTGCATTTGTTTCCATAAAACAATAGAAATCTAAACAAAAGAAAAGCCACGACAGACTGTGACTGCCTGGCACAACGCCAGCCCCAAGAAATTGGAAGAGGGCTATTTTATTCTCATTTTATCCAAACATATTCTCAAGCCATCCAAACAGAACTGAAATGGGCCACAGGGAAAACGCATTTTAATACAGATCCTGGTGTGTTTCAGTTTAACCGAGGCGCTGATTTTTATTGTAGGCTAAAATGTGGAGAGAGTAACTTTCAGCTGTATTCAGCTCTTGTAGAAGTAAAAAAGGCTTAATGAAGTTTACTTAACTCCTCAGGCTCATCCAGATAAAAACAGTTACCAGCTGCACCCCACAAGGCTACATTTGGAATTTCACAGATCATAAGGTTTGCTCGCAGTTTCAATTACGCAGCCATTCAATTTGTTTCTCTCCAATGCAAAGCAGGGAGATAATCGTAGCTGACACCATCAGCAGTCATTTTGTCCATCCAGAGGATGAATCTTTGTATCATGAGACAGTGCGGCATAAGTTTGGTCTCAAGTTCACATAATTACCATCAGAATTAATGGTTCATAAGCCTGCCATCGGTACTTGCCATCATTAATAACAGTCGTTGAACTCCCTGTGGCGTCAAAATTAAACATTTTGCGCTCTAGCAGCGAGGGCAGATGTATACTCCTACATGACATCTTGTTCCCACACAATTACTGGAGATCTAGTCGCTGATTGCTCCGCCAGGCAAGTGTTTACATGTGTAGACCAAACTTTCATCCTCCGAGATGCTGCTCTTGGGTTGGGAGCTCTCATTAGCGTTGACATCAGTAGAAATAGCTCAGCATCATATGCTTGATCTCTATCAATTTACTTTACCTTGGTGAGGAGCTCTGTCACGTACGCCTCGACTCACATCAGCTTCTGTGGTTTTGTATTTGTGGAAACGCTTTGAAGAACATATTGTTTACAAGTCAACTGAAAGCGGACACAATTTCACTTCTTTTAACTACCTATGGCGATCGTATTGGTTCTCTCCAATCTAAGTCCCTCTCTAATTAGCTGCTGTGAGCATCTGACAAGAACAACAACATCTTTGTTGCGCTGCGGGGGGTAGCAGAGGGTCAGACAGCGCCGAGCTGGGAACGGCACAACAGTAACACATTCCAGCTCAACAACAACATTTAGCTTAACTGATACATTCATGCAAATCTGGAGGACCTTGGCTGTATAGCAACATATGTTTACAGGCATGCATCTCCCCAGATAGAAAAAAAAACTGCAAGGAGCAGCCTGTTGCCGTGTCAAACATGCACCTAACCTAACAAGGATTTGTTGTGAATAATGAACAGTTCGAGACAGTTTTGGATATGGAACAGTGTGGTGCGTAGGGCGCATTAGCCTTTGCTTTTGATTCCTGCCCTGCTTTAGGGAGAGATGTTCAAAGCTCTTCCACGGCAAAATGCCGCCCGCTTTCAAAGACCCCCTGCTGCTTGTGTCAGAGCACCAGTTCTCTCTGTACTCCATAAATTAAAGTTATCCCAAATGTCTTGTGGCATAAATGGAAGCCTCAATCCTCCACATGCATTAATTAGCACTGTAACACACCCTTGCTGTGTCCTCGTAAACAGCAAGTGGTTTTTTTTGTCACAGTGTCCTTTCCCTAAAAATGTATTGACTTAAGTTGATCCATATACCGATGTGTGGAGCAACAGTGAGTCTGTGCGGTTATGACCCAGATGTTTAAGCTATTAAATTAAATGTCATGTTTCTTTTTGTTTACTTTCATTTTTATCTTGCTCAAAATGAACAGAGCCCAGGTGTAATCGACACGATTCTGCAGAGACTTTTTACAAATCGTTAGAACAATTTCGGTTTTGCTTCTGTTTAAAAATTGTTGTAGCTGATATCAACGATTGATTAAAAAGGATTTCTTAAATAGAATATTGATGACAATACTGTCCCACGGGGATATACATTATCGCATATTCCCAGTTCAGAAACCCCAGAGGTGGGAGCATTGATTACATTTTCCTGTCTGCTCATGCCCTAATTAAAGATCTAAGGGATAGCCCCTCACGGGAGGACTAACGCTACTGTTTCATCTGTACGCCACATCATCCTGGTTCATCCAACAATGGCACACCTCCTCTTCTACCTATGGGGATAAACCTGAGCTCGTTTGCGTAATCGAGTTCGCTGCGATGTTGATCGGATTGATGGACGATGCACTCCTGCTGTGCGCGAGTGAGGATGAAGCACACGGTGAGGTTCAAACATCTACTGTATGTGATTTTCAGCGCCGTCTACAACACCACATTATGCATCATTTTCATCTGTGTGGAGAACCGGGAATGACATAAACCCTACACTGAAAAATATGCTCGTTTAGGAGACTGTCAGGAAAAAAATGACAGAAGAAGGGAATTATCATACCCCAACTGCTTCCCACTCATTCATACTGCACGACAATAAAACAGATGGCGAGGCATAAATGTGAGTCAATTCCCATTGATTCGGCGACAGGTGCCAATCAAAGTGCTGTCGCTGACGACTTTGATGATGACAGAACGCGGAGTTAACATGCTTCATTATGCTTCCTCATTATATGGAGTGACGCACGCCAGCGAGTTTCGACAAATGGACCTCTCGCCTCACAACAGCTTCATTTGAATCCAAAATCAATAATTCTCTCTCCAACCTGAAAGAAAACAATGATCAAAACAGGGACTCTCAGCACTCCAGAGGACCTTTTATTTTGCTTGGCAAGAAATTGGCCTTAAATTGAATTTGGAAATCAGCATGGCTAAAAAAAAAATCTTTACTAAGCAAATGAGCGTACATTGTCTTTTGGTATCTGAAGTCAGCAGGGAGAGGAGAGGTGTCCAACCCTGATTGGAAGCTCTATTGCCAACAAAACAATTCAATTGCAGAGCACAGATTGGTTATTTGTCTCAATCGTCCAAATAATTCCTCTTACATTCATTCTAATTAACTTCAATTGAACCGGTTGTGTTCTAGGAAGCACTTGTAACAGTGGTCAGTGCTTAGAAGATACTGTGGCTGATTTGATTACTTTGCCATAAATTCTATTCAATTTTCTGAGCGCGGTGTTTTTAAACTCCCCGTGGAGTGAAAAATGGCTGTAAAACACGACGTCTGAGCCATTATGTTATCTGTGAAGATAAGTCAGACCAAATATATCCCATCAAGGCAACACTGAAGAGCTTCATACAGCAAGGGACACATTTCCTTTTTCTTTCATCTCATAAGTGTCTCATGGTCAAATGGCATTTAATCGAAGCTGATAAACAACCATTTAAAAGGAAATATGAAGCTTTCACACATCTGACTTGTGTTTGAACGCTCACGGCTTTCTGAACTCTAAAAAGGAAATTCACAAACTGTTATTGACTGAACAATCTAATCAATATTTCATTTAAAGCAACTTCTTCTGAAAAGAAAGGAAAAGAAAGGAAAAGAGGACAATGATGTAAAGCGCGAGGTGACCTTGTCACTCCCACGTACATACATCCATACTGCACAGTATGTGTGCTGTAAGCTGCAAGTAATGGTTCTTTCCATTGTTGTTTTCATATATGTGCACATTTCAAACAAATCATTTAGTCTATAATATGTCAAACTTACAAGCATATCAGAAAGTCTTAAGGGCTTGAGGGAAACTTTGACATTTTGGCCACTATGCTTATTTGCCTGATTTGCATAGAGTAAGATGTGAAGACTGATACTACGCTTAATATTAAATATGAAGCTCACACCCAGCTGACTTTACTCGGCACAAAGCCTGGAGACGGGGTCGGACTGTTTCTGGTCAGGGCTTGTAACTTCCTAAATTCTCCACTGGCTGCCGAGAAACTTTGAGCAAGTCTGGCACTGTGAAAGGAGCGATTAGACATTTTTCCACGCCGGTTTTGGCAGCCCAGTCAGTCGCCAGGATAAAATCTATCAGTTAACATTTCTGCAAACCACAGATGCGTCCATGGTTGACATTTGTAGCAAACGTGGCATACCACGGTCACATTATATGCCTATTTGCTGACTTTTATATTAGAAGGTGGAGGGAACGGACGTGCTGTTATTACAGCCAACAAGCTGTCAAACAGTTTGAGTCACACTAGTGGATATTTTCATGGAGCCCTCAGGTTGTTTTGAGCCTTTCTTGTGGTGTTAAAAGGTGTTTGACACCACAGTTCATCTCCATTTGTGATCATGGTGACAAAAACAGGTATTGTAAGCCAAATCATGATGTATTTCTCAGCCTTACCTCATGTTTCTGTTCCTAAACCTAACCAGAGCAAGAACGATCAGTTTTAACTCATCTGTGGTTTTGCAGAAACGTACTTAGCCAACAGTTCCTCTGGCAGTCGGTCAGACCGAGCCGGGCTTGATGTTTCCCTGTGTTCACCATATGTGCTCAGCTGTATGCCAAAGAACTGCAACGATTAGTTGATCTATCAATTAGTCAATGGGAAGAAATGTTTTAACGCAGAAATGTCTTAACGCAGAAATGACAAACTTTTACTGGTTGCAGCTTCTTAAATGCAAGAATGTAATGCTTTTCTTTGGAATCTGGACTGTTGTTTTACAAAAGGAGCAAATTAAAGAAGAAAGTCACTTCTGAGAAAAAGTTTAATCAAAAATGAAAATCATAGTTGCAGCTGTAGTTAGTCCTGTATGTTTAACACACAGGCAGGATCATGATCTTCTCAGAGAGCAAATCATATTCGTCGATTGTTGGTCTGTCAATAATTGGATATTCAAGATGATGGAAATGGAACAGTTGCCCTGGTATGTCTTATGAACAATCTAAATGGTTAATTGTGGACTAAGTATTTTTCTATCAGGTAACAGACTAACTGTGTCGGGAGTATAAGTTACGTACACATACTTTAACTGTATCTGCCACACGAGACATTCCTCCCCCCTAAAGAGAAATCTCCCTTCTGTCCATCCCTCAGGAGCTTGACCCAAACATATTCCCATCCACAGGCCCGGTCCTTCAGGACGGGTCAGAAATTCATCCACTCTTTAGCTGCAGATCTTGACTCATTGCTGCTTGTCTCCTTTACAACACTTGGACTGACACTTACATCCCTCCATTGCAGTATTTCTAGTCTAAGTTGTCAGGAGTCTTGACAAATTGCTTCATAACCAGCCAGTCAAAAAGCAGCTGTTGTCATAGCTGTTAGGCTTCAGTATGAATAGAAGCAAAAGAGCATTTTCTCCTGTTCAGAAGTGTCCACAGATGCGCTGCAGCTTGCCGTCAGCCTTCCTGTTAAATTATTATCACTACCTTGGCTCTGTCATGTGTTGACGGGGTTCAGAATACAGAACTCCAGGAGAAGACCTCTGTCAGGGCTGATATGAATTTTACATTGCTGTTCTTCTTTGTGATTTAAATTACTGGGATGAATGTATAATGCTCGGCCACGGTTGAATATGATACAAGGGCTTGTCAAAGTAAATAGCTCCCATCACTCCATGATTGGAAATGAATGCAGAAACAAGACTAAAATGACTAAATATAGTTTAATGTCTTTAAGGGCTGTAATCTTTCCCCACAGTTTTTCACATATTTTGTCCGTTTATGTAAATGTTTCATACATTTCAAAAGATTCCTCGACTGGTCGGCGGCACGTTTCCCCTTCTCTCATAATTTAAAGTGAATTACACTGAGAGGGGAATAAAAGGTGAGCAGACGCACTCGCTCTAACACTTTTTGGGATGCGTCGCATGAACTGCAATCAGGTTTTTCTTTGTTTTTCCTATTTAATATTGGACAGATTTATCTTAAGGGCGATGCAGCATGAACATACTGTAGGCATATAGATTTTTTGCATCAGTAGTCATGCACAAATACTAAGAAATGATTCGCTAACCTTTAAAGTGTTGGGGAATGCACCCCTGAAGTGTTAAAGACAAGCATTAAGCTTTAGAGGAGAAGGATTAGATGGTTTTACACTGCCAGTGAAAGCATTGTTCTGGCTAATTAGCACATTTTCCAGCATATTTTCCTTTAAGTAGGTTATTTACAAACCCACGGACGGTCATTACTTCACCAGCTAAACGAAGTGCAGATTTTAGAAGGCGAGGAGGTGACTGAAGCAGATTCACTACCGATAATTTCCCGACCTTTTCGCACATTTTCGAGGTCACATTATCTGAGCTGTAGACTGGAAACTTCAGTTAATTAGGCACATTTGACACTTCTATTTGTTTATTAACGGGTGTTTTGTTACTTAACAAGCGCAAACCTGAACTGCTGAAAGCATTATTAGACTGTTGTGCTGCACACATGCCACCAAAAAATGCACAGAAGTGAAAATAAGCTGCTGTGTGTCCAGTGTGTTATGAATAATGCCATAGTTATTCACTTTAAGTCCCCTTTTATACCCATTAAGTGTAAATATATCATGGATAACTTCCCCATACACCTTCCTAATATTGATAAGACCACTAAATAGCCCCAGATTGCCAAAGCCATTAATTTCACAACATGATAAACTGCAGAGGAACACCGACACAATGAGATAATGACTTCACATCAGAGCAGTGCGACAATGATATCAACTTCATAAAAAACCATCATTGATTTGTAATACATCAATCACAAGCAGGCTATAGACCAAGAAAGACAACGTATTGATCTGTAATGGAAAGAGGGATGGCGATACTCGCTGAGCAGAGAGCCACTCAGGCCTCAGAAGGTTGTTCAAAGTGAGGTCAACATGTAAAACGATACGAGTCACGACTAGAATTACCTGGTTTTCTCCGCCGCTGTTGGTAGTTGGACCCGGGGGACAGATGAAGTATCTGTTTATCACTGACACTCTCTACTTTGTATGGTCATTATTATTTGTCTAAAAATAATCAATTAAATCAGTGTTCAGGGAAATTAATCAACCCTTCGGCCCAGTGGTGTACAAGTCTGACGGTGGAAAAACAAGGTCTGCTCAGAGGAACAACAGTGAAATATGACAAGGAACCAAACGTTTCATTTATCTGTTTGTACAAGTTCTGGTAACATATTCAAATTGGACGTACTTTTCCAATTATTTGATAACAATCCCTTGTCAAAAAGTCTTTCGACAATTCTTAAGATTCCTTAAGGAATCACATCGGAATTTATCTTATTTTGGAACCAATCCTCCAAGATTTATAGCCCAAAGACGGATCTTTGGGCCAAATTCTCCCCTGCTCCAAATTCGTTTTGGCACTCCGAGGGTTCAAGAGTAATTTTGAGATAACTTCCCATATTAATAAAAGACATGATGACATAAGACCTAAGAAGCAATTATTTACTCATTAAATGGGTTAGCAGGTTGGCCTAAAGCTTCAAAGGCTAATTAATAAGGTAGTTGGCTCAATCCCTTGTGGGAGGCGGTATTCCCTGTGTGAGCCAGTGACTGAGGGCTTCCAAGTGTTACTTCTTTAGAAAAACACTGATACAAAGTCATCCACAAAGGCCCTTGACCCCAAACTCATCAAGACACATTGTCTTGAAATGCAAATAATGGATACGGTGCTCTGATCAAGTTTCCCGACCACAGAATGTCAGAATTATGTGCTGAGAGGAGACACGATTGATAAGAGCGAGTTGGATATGTGTATATATGTATTTTTCCAGTTCTCAGGTCCTGAGGGACGTCGTCATCTTCAGTGTGAAAGTTCCAGAGATGATGTTTTATTTATTGAGAACACACACACACACACACACACACACACAGAGTGGTGCAGCGCTAGGTCCATCAAAATCAAACGAGATGCACAACAACCCGAAATGTTTGCAGCCATTTCTCCTTCATCAGGGTGGTGAATAAAAGATAAGCTCAGATATCTAGTTTTACTGATCCCAGAGACGGGACGTTAAGGAGTTACAGCAGCACGAGGACAGAAGTAAGTAGTGAAACCCTCACATGTGAAAACACTATTTCACATGTGAAATGATATTTTCACATCCAGGAAGACGAACATGAAAAAAAAAACACGTGTCTACAAACCACGTTTTGAGCTGACATGTGAATTTGTCATAAAGGGAAAATAAAGAGGCTTGGAAGATAAATTAATATCAGTAAATTAAACAAAAACAAGAACTGATTAAATATGACAAAATGACTCCACACTCAATTACAGACAACAATGCACATCCTTCTCCACTAATGACGTGCTTGACCTACAGCGCAACACCGTCTCAAACTGACATGTTTGTGAGATTGAATGAGAATTTTTTTTTTTGTTATCTCTCTTTAGCTCAGTTTGCTGAAGACATAAAAAAAAAAACAACATTGAGATTAGAAGTATATTATATGGTACGATATGTAATCAAGGAGTTGTCTGTGTGATTAATATTAAGATATGATGTTGTACATTATGCAATAAACAATATTGGGGAGACTTTGGATCAGGAGGCAGAACGGGTCGACGACTAAGCGGAAGGTCGTTGGATCGACTGCACATCCAAGTGTCCCTGGGCAAAATACTGAACCCCCAAATTGCTCCCGATGGCTGTTCCATCTGTGCGTGAGTGTGTGTGAATGGCTGGAGACAGAAATACTGTGGGCTGTTGGACAGGAAGCGCTGTATCGCTCCTGATGAGCATGTCAGCACCTTGCATGGCAGCTATCAGTGTATGAACGCAAGTGTGAATGAGTGAATGTGACATGTGTGTGACAAGTGTGCACCATATAATCTGATGATAATATGTATATACGGATCATATTATACAGATTATATAGTGGTGCAGTATAATTAAAACAGCAGGGGATATGTAAGGATGTAGTATTATGGTGTAAAGCACAGCAATATATCATTGTATGGTGGAGCTTGGATTATAACAGTCCAATGTGGTATGATAAAATATAATGTAATATATAACACTATAAATCCTATGACAAATGATGCAATAACACATTGTATAATGAAATGGATAGAGTCTATTTTAAGTGTATTACAATATATACAATAACGTACAATAGATTCCATGTGAGAAGGTGCTGCAGTTGAGTGTGTCAGGTTCTCTTCACGGTCAAGAAACCCTTTCAAAAAAAAATACCAAAAACCAACAACTACTGATTGATTCTCTGAGTATTGTCTGTGTCGGCGGCTCCTCTGTGCCACAAACCTCCAAAAACTATTAGAAAAACATCAATAAGTCACACTGGGCTGAGTGGGAGTCACACTGGGTGACATGTTCCTTCAATACCGCGGACGTGGCCACATGACAGAGTTTATTTTTAGTCAATCCCACATACGCTGTCCTACTGCCTTAAATACTGGTGCACCAAATGTCCCCAACAAATGTAGGATTTACTGAGAAGCGTTTGCTAAGAGACTACAGCGCCCAGCTGTGTACGCAAACTATCAAGCCCTGTTATTAAAAAATAATAATACATGAAAGTGACCAGTTTTGAAGACATCACAGGGTTGTGGGGGAAGACTGCCACAGACGGAGAGAAGCCAGAGATCTTAGAAATGTTTTGCCTGTGCCTACATTGGTACTTTCGCTTATTATTATTATTATTATTATTATTATTATCATTATCATTATTATATATTGATGCCATTTCTCAGAGGATCTTCAAATAATTTATATCCCTAGAATCTATACAACCTAAACAAAATGGTCACATCGGTCAGTAAACCACAGTAATTGATTAAAGTATTGAAACTGTGTTGTACATTTAAAAAAAAAACAAACACTGGACGTGTTTTTTCACCATATTTGACTAAAGAAGGACACAAAACAAGCCAATCAAAAACCTGATGATTGAACATGTCTTTAAACTCTAAGTTATTTAAACCATATACATTTAAGATATATATAAAAAAGGGTGTTTTGATAATTACATCTGTAATATCCCGGGTGGTGTTTTTACTAGTTTGATGTCATTTCCTAGATTATCTTAAAATGCTTCTTATCCCTAAAATCTGTACAATCTGAGTGAAGAGCAAATGTAAGTCAATAAACCACGATGATTGAAACTGTCATGAAATCCTCCTGTTTTTCTGCCCTCCTGCTGACACTTCATTGCGTGGACAGCTGTTATCAGTGCCAAAGACATGGGGTCAGATTTTTTAATTCAGATTCTGAATCAGATTTTTTTTATTCACATCACATCGTGGTACGAAGATAAAACACAACCGCCGTACAACAGTAAACAACCAGAGCAGAGCAGAAGTTATTCGAGGAACCATTTAATTTGTTTTGCATCAAATATATGCAGAAACGGTTCCTTTAAGAACGTTAGCAAGCATTCTTGAATTTAACCAAATTAAGGAATGTTAAATCATAATAAGCTGCTTCACTTAAAGTCTTGAGGACTAAAACAAACGGGCATGTGAGTCATAATTAATGCCGTTTGATTTTTTTATTTATTTTTTTGCTGCAATCAGTATTCTTGGATTGCAACTTTCACATAGGTTTGAAATGAACAAATTCTCTGCAGAAGAAATAAGTTCTCAATATAGCTCTGCCACGGCTCGAGCCACTGCAGTCGCTGAGCCAATTACGTGTCTGCCAGTAATACAATGAGAGAAATATTTTAATCCCTACCATCATGCACAGTGGCTTGGCAGAGAAAAAAAAAAAAAAACAACAAAAAATGGCACCACCATCAAAACTTCAAAGGCCAGCGTCCCATAGCAACACCAGGGAGCTAAAAAATAAAAAAAGATAATAAATATAAAAACCAGGTAATCAGCCTCTTCATCAAACAATCTGAATCCCACCTCAACATGCTGAGGTTACTTCTCCCCAGATACTTGTGTGTCTTATCAGGCCCTCTCAGGCAGCAGGGAATAGAGAGAGAGAGAGAAAAGACAGACGTGCCCCTGCCAACGCCGGAAAAAGTGCCTCTTCTTGCTCTCTTATGCGTGAAGAGGAATTTAAATCTCCAGAGTAATACCTGTGGTTTTGTGATACATTTACCAAGACATTTTCTTCTCCAAAAACACCTGAAAACCCCCTTAAAAACATCTCTTGAAGATGTTAAGGGATCAGGTTTTTGTAGTAGGTGGATCCAGTGTACCAGAAGAATCTTGGAGTTTTTCCATGTGGCAGTACTGTGTCAGTAGAACAGTCCAACATCCAACTCATTGCCTTTTGTATTGGGCTTTTTTAGTGGCTTCACCGTCACTCACACACATCTGTAGCCTGTCAGATGGACCTTAGCCACTTTATAAATCAGTCCTAACAGTATCCGGTGATTGCTGATGTGAGCAGCAATTTAATTTACAATCAGCCCTGTCATGCGAGCACAAGACTGCAGTCTTATCATTAGACGCACCATGTCATCAACAGAGCAGCAGAACAGCACTGTGTGGTTAATGCTTCAGCCCCATCCTCTGGATCAGAGGCACAATTACATTGTGATTGACTTAGCTGGATCACTAAAGCCACTGATGAGCACTGTTCTGTCGCATCCCTTTGTCTAAACACCGTTTTCCTCTCCCAGCAGAGTGACTTTAATAGACTCGCGGCATGTGGAGTGCATTTAAATCCTTTACCGGCAGGTTTAAATTGATCAGTTGTGACAACAAAAAGAGCGGTGAGGAGTGATTTCGATAAATGGAGGGAGCAGCAGAGAAATGTATGTAATAGAATTAAGGAGCCTTGTCCCAGATCTAACTTTGCGGGAGACTTTTAATGCTTTGTGTTTTTTTTGAAAGTTAATCCCCGGGTCCATTTTTTTCCATTGATGTGCTCGAGGGCGTTCTTTGTTCAACTTTATTCAAATTGATTCCCGACACATGAATCTCCTTTAAGTAGAACGAAGAATAAATAAGAGTAATGCATAATTTCCTGTTGCCGTTTCTCACACGTTGAGAAAACAAGCTGCAACGTATTGTGTCATTTATCATAAAACTGCAGCAGACAAAAGTGTACATTAAACCTTATTACACATACAGTGCAGAGAGAGACGGGCATAAACACTGTCTCGGTTGAGATTATACAGTATCCAGTAGTGTCTTAAGACAGATGTTGCTAATATTATGGAAAATAAATCATCAGATGATCATTTTTGTACACAAATACATGTCAGAGAATGAAAAATATGTCTGGAGTTTAGGCCATTAAGTTAGTTCTACTCAGATACTACAAAATTATCAAGGACATGATTCTAACAACAACAACCCACTGAGCTGTGGTGTAAGTATATTTTTCATTTTATATCATCCAACAATTCCCTTGAATCAGGCTTGAAAGGAGATAGAGTGCATTGTGTCCTGCCGTACACATAAAACATGGCGATCAGTTCCTGGAGTATTGACTTTTTGGTAAAGAAGGACAGAAAGTACAGCGGGTTACGAGTTTCTCCCAAGATTTCATCCACCCACAGACACAACTGGATCAGGACAACAAACCTCGGTGCGGTCCGCGCTGTGTGCTGTGCCTGTTGTTTCCCCTGGAGCTGCAGTGTACGTGACATCTAACCAGGCACTGTTTTCCTGCTTGTTAGAAGTCTGACTGTTAGTTCGAAGTGCATGCATGGATTTATCTTTAATCCGGCATGTCTGACAGTCTGTTCAGCAAGCTTGGACTAAATGAAAAAGCAGACACTGAATGGCCTCAAATCCTAGTTTGCAGGAGACTCAAACATTCAATCACAAATAATACAGCTGTATCTAAGCTCCTGAAGCCCTGTAGATGGCTGACTGACTATGCAGATTTGCTAACATGATCTCAAGGGCTGACATGACTGGATGTTTTAAAAGAAATTGAATTGTTTATACAATGGATCAGCTCGAATAAGTCCTTGTTATTGGATGAGATTGACATTTTTCACGTATGTGCATTGCACATAGAGCTGTGTATAGGATGCAGTATTGACAGGAGGGATTTCACATACAGTAAAATGCCATGTAGGCGTTTGTGTGACTTATTTCAAAGCTGCCCAAAAACATGAGCATAGTAATGAAAATCCAGCCCCCACTGCTCTGAGCCAGAGGGAGCTTTTATTCTTTGCCTCAACATTTCTGAGCAGAACATGTATCAGGGAAGACAATAACTACTTCCTTCTCAGTAAGGTTTTGCCTAAATTTAACTTTTAAAATGTATCTTTTGATTAATTGTCATCTTAATGTGCAAGAATATTTAAAGGACCAGGGTGTAGGATTGAGTGCAACCAACTGAATACCCCTCACTGACCATCCATTCCTCACCATTTCAAGCTTGTAGGGGAACCTACAGCGGCAACAAAAACCCGGTCGGCAGAATAAATTTTAGCCAAGCATTTTCCTGCAACAGCACAGTTCAAACCTAATGT
Source organism: Acanthopagrus latus (assembly GCF_904848185.1). Taxonomy (NCBI): domain Eukaryota; kingdom Metazoa; phylum Chordata; class Actinopteri; order Spariformes; family Sparidae; genus Acanthopagrus; species Acanthopagrus latus. The sequence goes on from NC_051056.1 coordinate 29,852,202, forward strand.
TTCTTTACGTTGCAAGCCTACTTTTCTTTAGGTTCAGTTTCCCATTTTGCTGTTATCTTAACACTGTGCTTATACTCTGCTTAAGTTTAGGCACAAAAACTACTTGGTTAGGATCAGGAGAACATCACAGTTTAGCTAATGGCTGGAGATGGTTCAGCTTCCTGTCGGTTTTGGTTGCCTCTCAAACAACATCTGTCCCCACAGATTCAAACTGTGGTTTTTTTTTTCAATTCACGCACTGCTGAATCCAAGACGCTAGACTATTAATATTAGAAAAGTACTCAAGTACTAAAAAAAGACGGATAATATTTGTCGTCTATGGGTTAGGGTTCTGTTTTGTTATTTTCTTGAGTGGCCAAAACATCACAATCAATTCATAAAAGCATGTTTGCAATGGCATATTTTACCCCTGCAAAACATTTAAAAGCAAATAAGCTACAGTTAGCCATGCGAACCATGGCTACGAGTTATAAACAGCTCACCTCAGGAGAGGAAGGTGTGTGAAATAAATTAGCAGTTAGTTAGTTAGGTAATTGGGATTTCTTGGCTATGTTTTAAAGAGAAACAAATTAGGTAATTCTTCCAGTACATTTTTTGAACTTCAAGAAAAGAAAACTTTGTTGGTGGGAGCATTTAATCAACTAGTGCCGTTTGATTTGGGTTAAGTTTTCTCTGAAGACAGATCTGTTCTGCAGAGTTCTTCGTCCTGTGCCAGCCGTCAGTGAGGCTTCTTGTGGCTGACAGCTGGTATCGCAGCTTAGGCCTACCTTTCTGGCATTTTACCTCGTTTTATTGCTTTTGAACTTGTCTTTCAGGAGACCTGTCAAGGCTACCATCTGAACTTGCAACCATGTTACAAAGTCAGGTCTCTGGATAGACCATCATACCATCTGTTTTGGAAATGAAGGAAGACCGTAAAAGGAAGCTAATTGACTTTGCTGCCATTCAAGATAATTAGAGAAACTCTTGGGATCATTTTTTCTTAATGCAAGTTTATTTTCCGTGTTCAGAGGGTAAATTATAAAATGCCGACTTTCTAACCTTGTAAAAATGTCTCACAAAAACACTTTTATTGATATGATATTCTCTTAAGAGTACACAGTCATTAACTGAGCATCTCCAACATCAACAGTCTCATGAACAAGTTCAAGGTCAAAATGAATAATGAATGACAAAACGCTGCATTTGTGTTTGAACAGAAGTAAAGTTCAAGTCGTGCTCAGAGTCTGATGCTGATGATATTGTGTGTTCAGTTTGTAAGAAGCAGACAGAATCATTTGTTTGGGGAAACAACTAAATCTTTCTCATTTTCAAAGACAAAGATAACTTTTTCTTTCTTACTTTCTGCTGATACACAACTAAACTTTCTATCAGGTCTTTTCCACTTTATTTGTCCTGGCTATCAGATGCATGGTGTTGAAAACAAGCCAGAGGAAATGTAGAGTTGGAATATTATGCAAGATTACTTTGGAGTAATTCTTACTGTGCATATCTGTGGATTGCTCACACAGTATGATTAACACACATTCACCTTTACAATTTCTCCATCCCCATTTTAATTCTAAGGGTCCACTTCGTAGGATTTGTGGGGATTTAGGGGCAGAAATGGAATATAATATTTATGATTGCTTCTACAGGAGTCCACAATGGACAAACATTGACTCCTGAGAACTTTTGACATTTCTGGTGTTTAGTGGCCCTCGTAGCGGAGGGTGGGATGAAGGTTGCAACCTCACTGCCATCTGCAACAAATCTGACAACTGATCCTTTCACCACAATACAATATCCCACTACATTTATTTATCTTTTCATATTTGCACTAAAATGGTTTTGGATTTCTGATGTACTGTTGTTGCTATGTGTGGTGTCCTTGAGTGCTTTGAAAGGCACCTTTAAATAAAATGCATCATTATCACTACTACTACTACTACTAGTTAGTGGCTATAATAGTTATTATAGCTGCAAAGTAGGAGGTGAGAAGAATCACATTCAGCAGACCATGTTCATGTCTCGTGTGAAACCAGAAGTCACTGGTGAGTTATTTTGACCTGCTATCACAGTGAACTTCTGTCACGTGCATCACGCATTATAAGTTACTCAGGTTAGGTAGGCAGAATTGTAACAAGAGGTTACATAAGTAACCTAGAAACTTAACCCAACCCACAATGATTACCTAAACCTTACTTGGTTGTATTGAGAACATAATTCTAACCAAACTGCAACCGAACGACGAAGGTCCATGACAAGTGTCGCTTTTACACTGCAGCGTTGATGTTTTGACACTTAAAATTTTGTCTGCATAACAGACTCCAACTTAAAAAAAGGAATTTAGTTAATTAAGTTAATTAAGCCCTCTAAGGGCTAATGAGAGGTGATCGGTACTGACAACAGTCTCTGTTACCACAAACTGTTCACAGCTCCACTTCTGTTCCATGTTGCCAAAAATCTGTTTCAATATAATTTGGATAACAACTAGACAAATGAATTAAATAGAATAACAAAGCAACATCATCCAAAATGTGTCAGAGACATACTGCAACAACAGGAGCACTGGAGTAAAAGTCAGCCTCTGGTTATAAGCCACCACCACGCTCCACAACTGCCAATCAGTTTGCTGCTCCTTCAGAACAAAGAGGGGGAGCTCACCTGCCGCTCAACAACATCCAGCCCGTTAGCTGTCTTGGCCCCACAATGGGGTAAAATGCCCCCCATTGACATCAGGACGATGGAAACTGTTCACACCTCCCATCACACATTTAATAATCATCTGGTCAGACTGCACCAGGTCTTGCAGGCTCCTTGCAATATCAGGTTGTATCCTAATGGTTGAATGCACTTATATATAATATATTATATATAAATAAAACATTATCAAATAAAAAAAACAACACTAACATTCAATGGGAAAAAAAAAGTTTCATTGGGTGATATATCGTAACTGGCACTGGCCACAAAAATCTAGTATCACTCATCCTACAATTTCAATCACCTTCTGTGGATTGCAACATGTCAGCAGCTGTCACTCAGCACATATCGTCCATCAGTGCTACACACAGGGGCGCAATGGTGTATCCACACATGCATTTCTTAAAATGCCACTGCACTCACCTGTCCTGACATTGTGTATGCCCTTTGAGACGGGTGTGAAGGACATGACGAAACAACTTGAAAGGACATCTGTGATTGATGAAGTTATTATTGAAAAGCTCTTCTTTTAGCTGCTGTTCTTTAATTTCGATCAATAACACGGGTGAAAGTAATAATACTCTCTCTCCCTGTCATCCATTTTCTCCCCGTCAGATACCCCTGTCAAAATCACGCTAGGACTTCCCATTGTTTAAGGAAAAACCAATGAATAAAATATAAGTGAAAATTGTATTTTTCATATGAATAATGTAAAAGAGGGCATGCTGTTGGCGTCCACGTCTCAAGGTTAGACTATATTGTTAGTGTTCCCGTGTGGCCCGTGCTTTGTTCTTGTTTGGTATGAAATGAGAGGATCTATTTCTATCAAGTTTTCTGTTCTGAGGGACACTTTGCCGTCTCTGCTGGGATGAGTTATTCCAGGAACTTGAAAGACAAATTCCAGACCCAGCGTGAGGTATGTAGTGTCAAGGCAGTGCCATATGGTATGACTTGAAAAGCATGCCAAACCTTTTCACCACAGCCTGTTTCCTTCAGCATGTTGCAAGATTATGTTTTGTGGCATAACTTCCTTTATTTGATAGTAACAGGCGTGGAGGCAGAGAGGAAATGGGGGGAGAGATTGGTATGACACGCAACAAAAAGGTGGCTGGAATTGAAACGCCGACAACAGCAAACACACAGCACACCGTCACCATTTGGCTACCGAGGCTACGGCTCCGTCTTATGAGGAGAAAATGGAAAGAGATGAGGAAGGACTGATGGAACACTGGTGTAGATTTATATGCTCAAATGATTGAAGATGACACTTAACTGATGACTTCATGCCAAAACTGTTCTCTGAGGGAATTTTAGCTTGATGGGTGACTTCTAATCAAAATCAGAACCATTAATTCTAAAAGGTTTACATTCATCATTTTGTTCAGTCTCTGATAGGCCGATAATCTCTCCATTGAGCAGCAGGTATGAGTGAGCTGTGTTCGACAGTCCTGCAATTTATTTTGATGAACAGAATCCAGCGGGGAAAACAAAGGGGAGGAGCGGAGATGTATGTCGGACTGAAACAGAACTGCCACTGTGTGATGCATGAACGAAAACAAAAACTTATGTGAGCCTGAGAATTTTCTGGGTTTCTGTATCGATTTTCCCTGCTGCTTATTTATAGTATATGGACAAATACAGCGATCAATCATGATACATTTGGGCTACAGTATATTTCATTACAAATGGGTCATCTTCTGTTTCCTGCATTCATTTCTAGGAACCAGAACCCTGAGCTATAAGCCACCTTCAGAACTGACATTTGTATGTTCTGATGATTTATATCTGTCTGAAGAATTATGTTCTGGTTCTGCTCTTGCGAGTATGTTTTCTTCCCCCCCAATTGCATTGACCTAATTTTAATCTGTCAAGGAGCTAATGTTTGTGCCAGTGTCTGTCTGTTGGATTGTCAACAGGATTACACAAAAACTACAAAACAGATGTGCATGAAACTTGGATAAAATGGACAGATCCAGGAGGAGAGATTTGGGATTTTCATGGCCTCTTAGTTGCTCAGGAAATGACACACTGACCATGATGAAAGATATCAGTTCATCAGTACAGTCTGATGTTGACATTAATATAAATCTGGATTTAGCCAATTTAAATGTTTTACATGGGTAGTTTCTTTTTTTCCAGCTGCTCTACGTTAACAAATCGGGATATAAACCTGCTCCTGGCACCAACGTGCAGCTGAGATAGTCTGGACTCATTAGTGATTAGGCTTGATTGAATTAAAGGAAAACTGTCATGAAGGTATACACTCTACTGTGCCTTTCTAGTTATTGTTATTATTTTCTATATTATCAGAATTATGACAGGCTGTTACATAGTTCATGTGACATGCATTCATCTATACTGCAATGTCTAAATTAATCTTATCCTAATTTGAGTGTAATTGGTAACAGAGGAGGACGGGTGCCGGACTGTGTCGTAGTTCTAGTCTCTGACTCAACCACCAGGCTTGAGGAAGAGTTGCACACTCAGCTGAGATCTTCAGATCTTCTGAAGGACCAAACCTTTGTGAAGCTCGTCCTTTGGTGGATCCAGCCACTGAACTGAGACACAGCTTGGACTTTCAGCTTTCATCAGCTTTTTGATGTACCTTTATCAGTTCAGTCAGGAACGTCAAACAGCAGCCTTATTATTGTGGTCGTGCAGCAAAGGCTCTGCTCTATACGGACACTTCACACACTCATCTGAGATGTAGCGTCCCTACAACTCCCAGATGAACATGCTGGTGAGAGTTTCTTCATACATGAAATATATGCTTCAGCTAGATGTACACGTGCAGTGCGTGTTGCTATTTGAGGCAATCAAGGTGCTCTCATTTCCCTGAAAACTGGCCAAATTAATTATCAGTACCGCTCATAAAATCTACTTTGTGTAAACACATTTTCTCGTGCTAAGCTGAATATAAATTCTGTGGAGGAGGAAAGTGAGTTTGACTACTTAATGTACTAGTGACAGTAAGCATGTCTAAAATGAAGCCAATATTACACATTAATAATGCAAGACTGTTATGTATGTCTCTAAACACACAATTCTGTCCTCTACCTGCTGCAGAGCGAGACAAGAAAATAATGACAACATGACGAACAACGATCCCTGATAGACTAAATTAACACGTAGGTATAAAAACCACACACAGTTCACAGCTGACGTCAACAGCATAAATGTATTGTTTGTCTGCCAAACAGAAACCAATGCAAATGATATGGATGATACATTTTTTCAATCAATACCTTTGCAAACAACTATGCACTGGTCCCTGTAGATGCGGTAGCTTGACAGAGAAGCACATTGAAGGCCCTGTGGCATCAACTACAAGCAGCGCTGCAGTAAAGCCATAAAAGACTGTGCAAAGAAATTCATGCCTTTTACAAAGTGAATCTGTGTCAAGAAAACGGAAGAAAAGGTGAAACTCAAAGAAACGGCCAGAGAAGAGGGCAGCTTAGTCAGCTTGCTGACATTTGCCAAGCACAAACCACTCTGACCTGAGCCAAAAACATCTACTAAAAGCACAAGCAGCAAGCAACAATTGCTAAAAGCACAAGCAGCAAATACTTACCTTGGCTTCTCGACATCTCTGCAGTGAATGAACCCCTTCAGAAAAGTCACCACGGTCCCAAGCTGCTTACAGCGCAGACAGGCTTCAGCTTCTGCCCTGAAGTGGTCAAGTCCGAGCACTCTGGTGTGAATAATGAGGGCAACCAGTGAATACTGCCAGGTCACAGAGGCCACGCTGCACACCTGTACGGACAACCTGATGTTACTAGGTCAGTAAGTGCTGACCAGTCGACCCAATTACTTTTGGTACAGAGAGCTTATCAGTTCTTTAATGGAAAAACATTAGAAATACCAACTCACCGGAGGGGAAGTAAACTTCTCCACCACCTAAAAAAGGAGAAAAAAAGGCAGTGTTACTAAATTCATGTAAAGAAGACTTCCTCTGATAAGGTAACGGTAATTTTCATTAAAGGTAATAGACCTTCTGACAGCAGACCTTTCGAATTGTCACAGCAGGTTCCTCTTAGTGTCACAGTGAGCAATACCAATGAGCCAGCATGCACAGTGGCAGGAGGCTCACCTTAATGAAATGAAATCCATGATGATATTAATTAAACCTGTGCTATTCCTGCAATGGCATTTAACAATAGCTGCTATAAAATCCAACACCGTAGAGAATTGCATTTGCATTAAACTGCTTTTCATTGTCGTATTTGTACTGTGCAATGACACAAAAAAATTCTAATCTAATCCGCTCTGATTACTTCCTCTCTCTCTTTCTCTTTCTCATCTACTGCTCAGTGCTGCTGCTGGTGGCTGGAAACAGTAACGCCTCCAGTTAACATAACAGATTTAATGCTGCAGAGATTCTGAAGCATTCTGTCATTTTGTTACTTATAGATAGCATACACTGTCGTTCCTTTGGGCAACTCTCGTCTGCTAACAAGTGGAGCTGTGACTTTTTGGCAAAAAGGTGAGGACCCACCTGCAGAAACACTTGGGAGGCCGACAGGGTTGGGAACAGAAAACAAGCTTTATTTAGCAACACCAAAGCTAAAACAAAGTCTCAACCGAGAGGGGCAAATGCGACTCGATAAAGCAGAAACACAAAGCCAGGAACAAAAAAAAAAAAAAAAAAAAACATACCATGGGGAGACATTGGAAGACTCAGGACCAGGCTCAGGAAACAACACAGGTGAGCAACACAGGAGCACAAAAACTACATACACAACCACTAACAAGAGGATGAGGTGCAGGTGGAGTGAGGCGGCGAAAAGGACAGGTGAGGGAAAAGGAACAGAAAAACCCTGGAAGGATGGAAAATCACACAGAAAGAGGAACTAAACACACAACACATGAGGACGCAACGTAAAAATAAAACAGGAAATAAGAGAACAACAAAAGCCAGGATGATGACAGGAGCCTGACCCCTCATGTTTTTGACTAATAAGCTAACTAGTTCTTAAAGCTAATTAGATCTGAACAGACAGAGCAACTTAATTACTATGAAAGCTGCTCAGTGAAGCAAGAAACTAAAATAGCTCTTTGAAAAATCTGATCTTCTACAATAATTTAAAGCTAGGGTCTACAATCCTGGAGAGCTAGTGAGCGAGCTAGCAAGATTTGCAAGATTTGAAAGTGGCACCTCCTCTAAGTCCCGCCCCCCCACCCGTCAGTGCTCCGTCCAAAGCCACGCCCCCACAAACGTGAACGCGCATCTGGCAGTGGGACTCAGACATATATACTGCGTACTGTATACTACACTATACTCTATGGTGGGACTCAGCAGGGAGAAAGAGATGGCGGAGCACGACGCAGCAATTCAGCTGAATTTAGCACGGAGCAGACAGGAAGTAAAGCGCCGAAATAACAACCAACATCCGGTTACTTTTCAAAATAAAACACTCCGTGTTGACGCCAGCACACGTCGTGAGGCCAGCTGTCTACCATACTGCGCAGTGGCGGACTCAAACCGCTGCCGGTGGGGACTACCGGCAGGCGGAGCAAAACCGGATCGGAGCCGCAAGGCAGCGGACCGTATCCGGTGTAAACTGCGCTGACTCATTAGTCACTCTCATGGCCAAAAGCAACTCACAAAGAAGCTAACGTTAGCATTGGGCTAATACAAGCTACAAACGTAGCCAAGTTGGCAAACCTTACATATTTCATGAAAATAACAAATCCCCCCAAAACAAAACAAATCATTACCTGTCCAACAGAAAGAGAGCGACCTCTGCATCACTTTTCAGGCCCTTCACATGCCCCAGTTGTCTCCAACACTCAAACGCAGCACTGATGTTGACTCCGGTCTGACTTCTTTCTTTATCCAGAGTCTATTCCATCACAGCCATTTCTGCTTCAGGCTTTCTTTTCCTTGCCTTTTTAGCAGCTGTTAAAAGTAAGGCTGCCTGCATTTTCTCTGCCATTGTAACCAAATGAACGTCTTCTCCTGCAACTCCGTATTTCTTCAGAGTATGCCAAACACTTCCGGTATCAGTGAAACGTAACTGCGCATGCGTGGAGGAGGGCGGGACAGAGGGGGGCGCAGGCAGAGCGAGACATGAAGGCATCTGACCAATCCGTGCTACTGGGGCTGAAAAGCAGGGATTGGTCAACTTTTTCTCAGTCCCCCAGCTGCCACAGAGGTCTGATTATTATCGTTCCTTTTTCTGAATACATACTCTCTACTCTACTCTCAGGATAGCAGGACCATTTCACCCAGTATAACAAAATGTGTTTCTGAACAACATTACAGACCCTTGCTTTAATCTTGCGGGTTTTACAGATTCTAGTGGACCTAATGGCTCAACCATGACAGTCAAACAAGTCATTTTGCTCAGGCTGCAATGCTTAAAAATAAATAAATAACTAAATAATCATCCACCGTTTTACAGACGCTACCTTCAGACTGTCAGCTGATGGGCCCCGTGCATCACGTGACGATGTAATTACAGGATTTGGCCACTTCAAAATCTGGCTTCAAACCCTGGAGCTCATCATGTGGGTTCTTACTGAGGCAATGCTAGCTTTTATATTTCCTTACAGTGTTCAAAACAGCAGCGATCATGACCGTGTTGCACAGAATAATTCACAAGTGAAGTAGTTCCTCCTTTGGAATTATGTAAAGTACAAAAACTGCAATAGTTGAATACATGTATTGTGTCACATGTCCCTTTAATTACATATTCTTATTATAGATGTAAACATATAAGTACAATAACATGAGTTTGAAACCATTACAGGGTGAGCAGGAACACTGAGGCAGGAGTCAGACTTCATCCGTCCTCATGTAGACAGACTGACGTTAGGTGGTGTACTGTCCCTTTAAATGAGAACACGCCCACTGAGCATGTGATCAAACAAGGAAGTTAGAATGTAACGTTTCACTGAAGCAAAGTGTTTCACTTCTCTGCGGAGATTTAACTTTGTAAACATTAGATCCAACAACCTGCTGAGTCCGGAGGCTGCTGGAGTTTTAACCACGTGTTCACGGCGGTGACGTGTTGTTGTGTTGTTGTTGTGTTGTTGTTGTTGTGATGTCGGTGCAGCGTGACGTCTGAACAAGATGTTCGTGTCGCTCCTGGTTTCTACTTTCTGGACCCTGCTTCCACTCGGACACTCGTCGCTGCCGCTCGTTATCAACACGTGGCCCTTCAAGAATGCGACAGCTGCAGGTGAGACCTCCAGAACTCTGAACCAGGACCGGAACCAGAACTTCAGACACACTGAGGTCCTGTAAACACATCAGCTGTAACGCTCTAATGGCCAAATAATGTGTATAGATGAACTACACAGTATTTATGAATATTAATTGCAGCTTTCTTATAGAAAAAAGTTGCTAAGAAACGGTTTATAAAGCATTTCATCACTTCTTAACAGTGTAAAAACTAAAGTTTGATTTACTATAAATTTGCCATTTTTTATTATATAAAATTGTTTATTGTTATGATCTGACAGATACTTTGAAGTGTTATCATATGAGGACATGAGCTCAGAGTCATGGTGGTAAACACATAGTTGTTTTAGAGGTTTCAGCCATGTGACACTGAGACTGCAGACTCACATTATGACACCAGAGTGTTCAGTCACTTCCTCCACTGCTGAGTCCTGCAGTGTGTCAGCAACATTCACTCAAAGTATTAAAAAGAAGCAACAGTTAGATAAAAACATGTTCTCCGTCATTGTTTTGCTGTTAACACACATGGATTAATATCACGGCTGCATTCATGTGCACGTTGCACTTTTCTGCTCCAGATGTTTGCGGTTGAGCTCATTTGAACTGTTTTTTATGTTGTTGAAGTGTTCAGTCTGCAGCAATGCATAATATTTAATAAGATCATCATGTCTACAGCTTCATTATTATGAGGGATAATCCACAAAGTCAAAGTCAACTTCCTGAGAGAAACAGCTTTGTGATCAGTGTTGTGAGATTTTCACACTAAGATAAGATAATATATAACAGAAATGTAAGATAACTATCTCAGAAGAATATCATGGTGTCAGACTTGGTATAATAATAATTATAATAATAATGATAATAATAATTATTGATATAGCACTTTTCAGAAACAAGTTTACAAATCACTTCACAAACAAAATCAGAACATACACAGTTGATTAAGGTAAATACACAGTTCAGTTATGAAATGGTAAATGTTTTTATATAAACAAGGAAAAAAATCTATGAATTCTTGATGATATATTAAAATGGTAGAATTCAGTATCCTTGATAATCAAATATTCACAGCATGATAATCATCAATACAATAACTTATTAAACTAAAGAAGCAGAAACAGACGGATGATGAAAATCTTCATCCGTCTGTCTGTTGTCGAAAATTAATATTATAAAATTCTAGAAATTGGAGACTCGATGTTTTTACTGGACAGGAATGGAAAGTGGTAACTAGAGCTGTCAGACAAATGTAATGGAGTACAGTTATAAGCTGCATGAAATGGAAACACTTCACTGAAGTACTTTGAATTTGAACTTAAGCAGAGAAGTAGAACAAATACACCTCGTTAAATTCCATCACGGCCAAAAAGAAACAATTGTTTAAATTGGTTATTAGGTTTTTTTTTAATGTTTTAACATATTGTTTGTGTGTTTGAGGCGTTTCATTGTTCACACAACAGCTCTGTTCTCTAGACTCTGCCGTGCTCTTTCCCTTTATACGTCCCCTTTTATCTGAATATGACAGCAGTAGTTTGGTCGAAGATGAACTGCACAGAACCTTTATCGATGTTTCACTCTAAAAACTGTATATTTTATCTGTAATGGCCTCAAAAAGTATCAGACTAAAGATGTTTGTACGCTGGAAAAAAAATGTCACAGTGCTGCTCATTGAGCCTCACAGTCAGACAGCAGATACTTTGTTCAAGCCATTTTTATTATGGATGTAAACACAACAAGTACAATACGGCTCACAGAGAAACATTGGAGGGTGAGCAGGAACTCTGGAGAGAAAGGCACAAGTCAGATCTCGTCTGTCGTCGTGTTGACAGTCTGATATAAATTGATATTCTGGAAAATCTACTCTCATTTATTTAGATTAGCCACATGTCTTTAAGTTCTGTTGGTTGCTGAGCAGCAGTTTGTTTTTTTTTCGTTGCATCCCTGAATAGAATTCTAATTTCGAGCCCTGAAGTGATGAACAGGAAATTAATTGGAGACTGTTTTGATGATTGATTCGTTATTTCAGTCATTTACCATTTGAATATGTCAGCCGCTCTCTAGTTTGAGCTTCTCGCTGGTGATTTATTTCAACCACATTTCTGTCTTTTAGGAAACGGTCACTATGTTCTGTCATCATATAAACCAAACAATTAATCAATTCCTGAAAAAAAAAAACACTCAGCAGATGTTTATGTCTGTAATTTTAACATTTGTTAAAGATTTCCCATCATCAGCCGACAGAGTGTGCGTCTGTGTGTCAGTTGTGAATCCCTGCCAGGCTCTATAACCAGTATTTTCAGGATTTCCCCCCTCACACTATTATAAAATCTTTTTTTCTGCTGTATACTGGTGACTCTGCTACAGCTTAAGCGTACGAGTGTGTAAGATGGGAGCCGTCGATGTGGAGAGGAAACGGGCAGAACCCACTCGGCTTCCTAACTGCCGGTGCCAGGTGTGCCTCCGCTCTATTTGATTTCCTTCAGGATGATACATTGGACATGTTCAAATTGAAACTGAAAATATTTCAGCATTGCTTTTGACTTATCCGTCAGGAGGATTTTCAGCAGGTGTACGCTCTCTCTTTCAAAATAAAAAAAAGAAGAGATGATAGAAGTGGTGTTCAAAACATCTCAAGCAACACGTCAAACCCACAGGTGATTAAATTTACCTTAAAATCCACCTCGCCATGTGATGATGGATACCCTTTCATTCATCAGATGTACATCACCTCTGTTCCTTCAGGTGGATATGAAAATGAAAAATGTACCCAGCTATGTGTTCTGAGGGTAGATATTTAAAAGTGGAGTCTGTGAGCCGCTGCTATTGATCCGCCCATGCAGATCTCTTTTCCTGTGGGGGCTTACAGAAGCAGCTGACAATGGCGGGCTAATCTCCTCCTCCATTCTGCTGCATGTTCTAACTGAGAAAGATTGCCATGCTGAGTCTGATATTTAAAAAAAAAAAAATCATATCCAGAGATATGAGCACTTTGCTGAAGATGGCAGGGTAACAGCATTTTTTTTTCTAGATGGATAAATCATAAATGATAGGAGGAGGACTGTGTGGCAGTGTCCTCCTGCTCAACACTGTGCAGTGGTCTGAGAATTTAGTGGCAAGCTGGTGACGGTGCGACCAGTTGGTGTTTGATCCCCCATGGGCACTCGGGGGATCAGTGTCCAAATGTTTCCTCTGCTTTATAGGAACATTGATTGTACTGGTCATCACATGCATCATCTGGACCCTCAGCTCGTCTGACCCAGATATGTAAATTGGACAAATAGATTTAAGTATTATTTTACCCTCCATATTTAACATTATTCAAACTCACAACTCACTGAAATGTTTTAGGACATCACATCTCTACACTGGCCCCGACCCAAACTACAAATCCCACAGCGTCAGCATTTCTTTTAAATTGGACCTTTTAAGAAAGCTAAAGTTCTTGTCAGTGTTCACAGGAGAGCAACAGAAACATTCTGACTGGAAACAACGTCTCCTGCACAGTCCAGGACGGGAAGTCTCTGGAGTGGGTGATTAAATCTGCTCAGAACATCTTTGATTACCATCTACTGACCATCAGGGGTGTCGGTGAAGTGAGGTTTCTGCCAGGAGACCAAACAATTGTAAAACACAACAACCATCCGATCCACAGCCGGTTCACCCAGCTGCTGTCTGACTAGTGATACAGCAGTATCCACCACTGGACCACTAGACTACAGTCCACATTCTGGTCTACAGCTGTGAGAGACCTCAATTCTTCCAACTCGCCCCAACCGAAATATTTATGATTTGTTTATCATTTAGTCATCATTTCTGTTGCGGTAAAGTTTCCTCGGAACAGGAACTTTCTTTCCCAGCTGAATTGTGAGAGCCCGACTGTTTTTTTTTTTTCTTGTTTAGTCAAATCTAGTTTGGCACTGCCAAGAAGAGATGAAAACCATCATTGTCTGTCGGAGGGGGTTCACCTCCTCTCCTGGCTGTGTTTCACAGTGTATCGTACATACCTGATGTCTCACTGTGTTTTGTTTGGTCCTGCAGCGTGGAGCACCCTGCAGTCCGGCGGCTCAGTGTTGGATGCAGTGCAGATGGGCTGTGCTCGTTGTGAAATGGAGCAGTGTGATGGCAGCGTCGGCTATGGCGGGAGCCCAGATGAGACCGGGGAGACCACGCTGGATGCCATGATCATGAATGGGTAAACCATGGACACAAACTGTATTTATTCTGGGCAAAAATATGAAACGACATGGTAAAAAATCATTGTGATGATGCATAATGAGCTGGTAAAGACTGGAAACTGGGAATATGTATATTTTTAACATAATTTTGTCGGCTGCCATGTGTGGACGCTGAAAGCTGCTGTGTGCAACGGAACCAGCCCGGTTTTATTCAGGCAAATCTTACGATTTAGCACTTTCTGGCAAAAGCTTGAAACTCATTTTCTCTCGTTCTGAATCCCTTAAACTACAGAAAACATAAGCAAGACACGGCTATAAATAAATGTAGAAATGTTTGTGAAAATCAGCAGCGACTTATATTTCATTGACTGACCTAGATCGTGACCAATCTAATTAGGCACCTGCTGCTGTCAGCATAATGTGCAGCTTGTCTTACAGTTAGTGCTTGCGAGGTCTTTGCATCTTTACCATCTACAGCTTTAACTGATTGACCTTTGCAGACAGATTTCTTCTAATAAATCACTAATTAAGACCCTCATTAGGATCTGAAAGCTCGCCCGTTATTAAATCCAAAAACAGAACATTAAGTTATTGTGGGAGGCAAATGTCAGCTCATGTTAACAGACAAAAGGCGAACAGCGAGCTGTGTTATTACCCTGTACACGATGTGCCTTCATCCATTTTGCAGGAAGATTGACTTTTTTTTGGTTCCATAGTCATGAATACATTGTGGGGAGAAGATAGTCTCCCACACAGTATCCAATATAGCTGCATGAGAAACAATAACCATCAGCAGCACATTTTGACTGCAGGACTGGAAACATCTGCACAGTTTAACACCATCCAGCAGAACAGCACAGCAAATAAATATGAGCTCTTTAAAAAGTCTTAAAAGTGTAATGTTCAATTTTTAATACAGCGTCTGGGAGAATTTGACTCAACTCTGCGAAAGTTCTTTTGATTTCAGTTTGTTGTGGTGGATAAATATTAGAAACCGCCTCTCGCTGTGATGCAACTCATTACATCACCATCACAAACAGGAGCCTCAAAAAGCAGATTTGGGTCGTCTTCGCTCTGACACACTTCACTCCGAGCAAACTGAACGTAATGCTACAGGGTTCAATAGAGCTGCAAAGAGGGATTCTAGTTTTTCATATAATCATTGTGATAATTAGCTAACCTCAACCACGAAATGCAAAAACACTGCTTCAGAACAAAGTGGCACTGTTTTCATAATGTCTTTGGTCTGATTCTCTGAACATCTACAGTATGGAAACTATTTCAGTTATTCGCTGGCCAACTATTTATCAAGTAGACGAGGGGGTGGGAGGGTGGAGGCCGCGTCACAGATGTGCTGCTGCTGCTCCAGTTTGTCACCAGCACCGGTGCTGAGACAGATTACTGCCTCTTTAAAGGCTCCCTGTGGAATTTGTCTTGTAAACAAACAAGTGATGTTCACATTCAAAATGCATTCGCTCCTCATGAAACGTTGGAACACGATTTTTCTTAAAAGTTTGAAGGCTGCATTGGTGACATCCATACTGACATGTTTCTTTGCACATCAGTGGACCACTGTGACACTATTTCTAGGAACGCATTTCCGAATCCCTTTTTTTTCCTACTTTTAGTACGTACTGCAGCTTTCCTTCAAAGTACGTACTGTTGCATGTAGAAAGCATATAATTAACACATATTACATTTTGAAAATCCCATCTTCAATTCTTACCCCCCAGGTTTCCCATTGTGCTCTCATTCCACTTTTTGTTCATACTAAATAGTATAATAATATGGGAACGGGACCTCAGCGTGTGTCTCCAGTCACTTGTGTGCAGCACACCAGAAATAATGTTTATTTTCTGCGTCTTCTCTGCGGTCAGGGATACGATGGAGGCGGGTGCAGTTGCAGACCTGAGAAGAATCAAGAATGCCATCGGAGTAGCGAGAGCTGTGATGGAGCACACCGACCACACGATGCTAGCAGGAGAGTCCGGTACGTGTGGATCAATGTCCACAAAAGAAGTTAAAAATATATATTTTTTAAAAATATCATTATTCAGATAGCGTGCAGTAAATCACCTGACATGGAACAGTGACCTCAGATTTTTTGTCAAAGTTATTTTTTTAATGCTGTTGAACAGTTTGAGAAAAGGGAAAAAAGGAATAAATTATGTATGAGACACTTTGATATTTGAGTTTGCATAAGTTACCTTCAACAGGCTCCTGTCACATCAGGGCCAAAGCATTTCAGGCACTTACATAATGTGGTTTTTTTTAAGTTTTTGGGCACACTTGAATAAGCTTTAATCTCTAAATCACTAACAGCAGTTAGCGATGATTGCACGGGTCAGAGCTACATGTAATGCCATGAACATAAATGGAAGGATTTTAAAGCAGATAAGTGCTCAGAAATCAAGACTGCAGTGAACGAGTGGAGGAGGAGGAGGAGGAGGAGGAGCTCACAAGTCATTGAAAAGAAACTGATTGCCAAACTTTTCACTTCACTGTGAAACTTTCTGAGTCAAATCATTTTGCTGATATGTCAAGAAATTCTGAGAAAAACATCTTTTATTCCTTCCCCGGTGAAATTCAATTCATCAAATCAAATACGCATTGAAGCGTCATTCTTACGGGGACAATAAGGTCACCACGGTTCTAAATGGTACCAATGTAAGACTTGTCCTCCCTCACCAAGCCAAAGCTACCACGCTAAATGAGATGAGATTGCCTCCAGTGCCTCCTTTGTTTGTGACCCTTTGTTTTCTTCAAAACCAAGGTCGGCGTGGCCCGGAATGTGTAACTTGACCTGAAAGTATTACTTCTCTCTTTTATAGCCTCTGTGTTTGCTGAAAACATGGGCTTCGTCGCAGAAGACCTGACTACCAACAAATCTATGAATATTTTCTCACAGTGGCTGAAGGGCAACTGCCAACCTAATTATCGAAAGGTGTGTGTGTGTGTGTGTGTGTGTATTTGAGTGTGTGTGTGTGTGTTTTACTCACTTGTGTTGGCTACAGGCATGCTGCTTCTGAAAGATTGATATTAAGCAGGGGAATTGACGGGCATACCAAAGTAGTTCACAGAAAGTCAGAATTTGAGGAAGAGGTGAAGCCCTAAAGTGCTGGTTTGTTACTTTTCTTTAGAACTTACCTGTTCAGTTCCTCAATAACGCCTCAAAATCCCCTGAATAAGATTTATTCTGTCCAATCAAATCAGGTGTTACTGTTCCAGAGAGTTTGCAGTGTCTTATTGATTGAATTTACATAATTTACACACAGGGCTGTCCAGTACAACAACAGTCTTCAGCTAATTGCAGCTTCATTACGACATTTAGGAGTGAAGTGTCTCGTTCGAGGTCGTCTCCACTGTAGAAGAAGAGACAAAGCTGACTACGTCTGCCTCCCAAGCTTTCCCCCAAAACCTTGAAATATTCAGCCGATTGTTGAATGTTTTGTTTACAAGGCAAAGAAAACATTTAGCGGTGGATTCTGACAGAGCGAAGCTTTGGCCTGCATACATGTGGGAATCTGATACTTCCATAAGTTGAATTATCCATTTGGCAGTCTTTTTATATTTATTTGGTAAACTTCCAGATTGTTGCCGAGGTCACAGGAGAAACAACCTGAGCACGTGCATTTTTCATAACTAAAGAGAATGTTTTCAAGGGTTTTAGCCTCACCTTCATGAAATGGAGTACAACAGACTTTGCTTCATGAATAATGCACAGGCACTTTCATGAAGCAGAATAGTTGATCCTAACTTTGGTTTATTGATGGCATGAAGTCTTGTGAAAATGCTGATACAGACACACTCTCTGCTCAACATTTACCTTTCACGGCTTAAAGTCCCAAGTTTTGTTGCTGTTCACTTGAACTCTGAATCTGACATTTTGAAGCAGAATTCCACTTTAACATCAAACGAGCAGAATGAACTTTTCACACCTTCCTTCAGGTCGAGCTGCTAAACTCAGTCACTCATGAGAGCAGAGAAGACGCCTTGAGGTAAAGAGACAGGGAAACCTTTTGTCAAACTACACTAGATGCTAAGTACAGCAGGTTGTCGGCCTCAGTAAAATATGATGTACGTCTACTACGGGACACATTTTGGCTGCAGCAGGAATTTAAACCGAGACGGTTTAGTGACTGGAAACAAGATTTTTACTCTTACGGTTAACGACAGGGACGATGATCCTGGAGGAAGATATTCCACCGTCTCATTCCCAGGTCGTCAGGTACCAACGCTTTGGGTCAGTGTTTGGCCTCAATTCTGACCTAATACATCAGACGACCTGGTATTGACACTCAACAATCAATAGTCCTCCTGAAGAATTGCCCAACCCCGACCCTACCTTTAATAGGTTCCAAACCATTAGGTGACAACAGTGCAGATAGTTTCACTTCATCAACATCACAGCACCTGCCTGCGATTCACCAAAAGTCTTTGTGTCATTTAACAATAATTAAGTCCAAGGTGAATGGTATTATGCAAACAGTGATGATGTTTTCTTCCCTGTCAAAAGAATGTCTTTCCAGATCCTTCCAAGTCCTGCGGACCGTACAAGCCCAGGGCGACACTGAAACAGTACAACAGGCCACAGCATGCTAATACGCGCTCCCACGACACCATAGGTAGGTTTTATCCATTAATACCGAATGTGAAGTCAAATATCCTCAGGCATTTTCATACAGTTTAGTATTTAAACACTTCACTGAGACTAGACGGGGGTATGAGATAGAGATTTTAGCAGCATAACGTGCCCTAAAGGAACATTAGACAGATTGTGGAGTCGAGGTTAGCAGGCGAAGGTTGAGCTTTCAGCTTTTGAATTTTTTGTTCCTGTCTAAAAAGATCAAACCAACAAAAAAAATAAAAAATGAGTGTTTAGTGTTTCAACCTTCCTCTTTTTAATGTGGTCTGAAATAGACTTATGCACCGATCAATGTGCTCGTGGATGGGAGGAAGTTAATGTTCTGCTCTGAATACCTTCAGCAGTGTAAGAGCGACCTCACATGAAGGATAAGGAAACGACTTATAAACAACCACAATGTCCCGATGATTCAACACGACTTCTGTTGTTTTTGCACCAGGGATGATTGCTGTTGATGGAGATGGTCACGTGGCTGCTGGCACATCCACCAATGGAATGACTCACAAAGTTCCTGGGTACGTAGATTATATAGAATCCAAAGTGTGTAGAGACGTTTTTTTTGTTGTTTTTTTTTTTCTTTTTCTTGGCTTTCTGGGAACACGTGTTCCACAAAACACTCCAGGCTTTTGTATTGACTGTTTTAGCGAGTAAAATATGGGCGCTTTGGTCAGAGCTTCTTAATAATAAACAACAATTACTGTACTAAATGCTGAAGATTTCGGTTTAGGGATTTTTTTTTTTTTGCCATGCTTGATCGGTTTCAGAGCTAAACAGCAGGGATGAGGACTCAGCTGAAATGAGTATGTAATGTGATTTTTTTTTTTTCTAACAACACTCGAATAAGCTTTAATCCTTAGATCACTAACCTCAGCTTTTAGCCATGATTGCATGGGTCAGAGCTATATAAATGGAAGGATTGTATAACAGATTAGTTCCCAGATAGGAAAGAGTTTAAGAGTGGTCTTTTAGTTTTTTCATCAGCACTAAATGATAAGAGGAGGAGGAGGAAGAGGGTCACAGCTCTCTGAAGACCAATATGGAAACTTGTTTATTCCACACTGAAAAGTGACTTCTGAGCAAATCTATCTGCACATAGTGTGTCAAGAAATTCCAAGAAAACATAATAATAATAATAATAATAATAATAATAATAATAATAATAATAATAATAATAATAATAATAATAATAATAATAATAATAATAATGTTTACTTACATAGCACTTTTCTAAACAAGGCTACAGAGTGGTTTTACAGAAAAGGAAAAACACATTAGATAAAAACAGCACTGTTGAAGAACAGCACATAAAAAAATACTAAATTATTAGGGCTTTTAGTTAAAAACATGGTGAGAGTAGAATGATAAAACTCAGTAACTTATTTAATATTTCTTCCAACAGATCACAGTAATCACTGTTTACAATAACTAGAAGACCTCTGTGTCTCTCACCAGCTCGTCTCTTCTGACGATGCTAATTCAAGTGTTTGCTGCCGTCATATCTTGTTTATAACAAAGCTTCCACTAACATTACTTTGGAGACTTTACCTGTCGGCAAGAAAATGACAGCTTGAGTTTACAACAACCTGGCTTGTTAGCGGGAGATGTGGCTGTAGATATCAAAGATGCGGCAAAGCAGCACAGTACATGAAATAAGCTCAGCAGAAACGTCAGGTAGGTCTGACCATTGTGTTTCACTACGTGTCTTTAAATGTTACAATGACGGCTAAAAATGACAGCACGAATAAACAAGCCCATTTAACATATTTCCACGATGCAAATCAATGACTGGTTTTCTACCCGGAAGTGACAGTTGCCGTTACCGCGACGTCACAGTGATTCTGCCCCTAAAAGGATTAGAGAGAGGATTTAAAAAATGCTGATGATGTGAACTGCAGTTTGGGAGCTCCGACTCAAAAGGCTCACCTCGCTCACATTCTCCAGAAATGGAATTCATTCAATCAAACACTTATTCAACAATGATCTGAGGTAAATGTGTCAGTATGAGCTTGTGATGAAAGGAGATTCGGTAACAAGTTCTCTCACTCTTGTGGTCAGACGCATTGATCTGAAGCCCAGAATATAACAGAATATAATGTTGTATTGTGCTACAGAGATATCTATTGACGTTAACATGCTAACCAGCTCGCCCGTTGTCATATTGTACCTCAAGAGGTGATGGTTAAATGAGTAAACAGCAACAACGATGCATCACTCCAGGCCGAGTCAGCTGAAAAGACAAAATACTGCCAGTGGCTGAGATAACGAGATAATGGCAGCTACGTACTGCACCTTTAAATGAACAACTTTTAAGCACCACCCTCTTCTGGTTGAGGCCACACCTTTCATTAGCACAGACACTGATATAGTTCATTTAAAGTGACAACCAGGAACTTTCATTTTTTGCCCCATGTGACAAAAGATATTTGCCAGCCTGTGCATTTGTTTGTGGAGCAAGAGACAGAGAGACCGCAGGATGGGGACGTTAAGAGGTTATATATTTATTTGAGATTGTATATGTGATCAGAACTGATTACAGGCATTAATATACTATATTCAAACAGCAGTCTGTTCACTGATGGCCTCGTTTGCTGTTACAGGTCATTTATAATCATCAGAGGAATCATGAGACCGTTTCATAAATACTTAAAAGTTCCTTGTCGTCTCTTTAAGTGGTTGAACAGATTCCTATAATGGTGTATTCGCTCATTCCCATTAAACAGTTCATACACATGAATATCGGCCTATGTTCCTGTCCTGCAGTCGTGTCGGGGACTCTCCTATAATTGGAGCAGGGGCCTATGCTGACAGCTCAGCTGGTGGTGCAGCAGCCACAGGAGATGGAGACGTCATGATGCGCTTTCTGCCAAGGTACCTGACCCGGCTTCCTTTTATTACAAAAACATTTTAAATTGAAAAATGCCTTTCCTGTGTTGTTACCTTGACTCACTTGGTGCTGCACTGCATGGAAGAAAAGTTCAGTCCAAGCCATCAAATAAGATATGAAAAAAAATAAGGTCTGTAATCTTCACACCTACACTTTCTTTGTTATGTGACACTGATTAAAAAAAAAAAAAAAAGGAGCTGCGTTAGTATGTAAGTAATGTGCAGGAGAGTTTATGTTTCAGTGGGAGCAAATATTGGTTTCCTCCTCTCAGTTAAACATTAATGTGAAAACAGTTTCCTATGAAAAACAATCATCCGTCAGAACTTCTCTCACAGTGCTGCATTTAAAGTTTAACAAGACATTTTGACTGGATCCCAACTCCTCTGTGCACACTAACCAGGGTTTATTTCCTGGCTACCTTTATGAATAATAGGACTGTTGCACGGCTTTTTCCTTGACAGAAGAAGTGTTTTTCAGAGAATATTGACATCTATGACACGTGTAGTTTTTAAAACAGCCAATTTCTGCAGTGTATGACTCGCTGCGAGTGCAACAATAGCATTATAAAGAGCGGAGGCGTGACTACATTGCCCCAAAACTGTCATTTGTACACTCCACAGAAGAGGAGAGATTTCACTTCAGCTGCTGTTTGTTTCCAGGCCGAGAATATGGCAGTCTCCGAAGGCCTTTTTTTTCTTCATCTTCTTTTTTTTTTAAGATTTATTTATCCAGGATAGTTGGGAGAGTACACATTCAGCTTCTTTTTTATTTTTTAGGTTGCACTCAGCATTACATTCACAGTCACACACAACCACACCTCAGGGCTGCCAATTCAATCATAGTTTTCCGAGTCACTTCCTTGAACTACAGGGGGCTGCATTTCTCAAGAAGACCTTGCTACTAGTGGACTGGAGAGTGTTTATCATTCATTCTCCATGCCCACAGTTTTCCTTGTAGTCCAGGTATTTTACCTGGTATGTGTGATAACAAGCCTTCCTCCTGTCAAAATGTAAGGTCACCACCACCACCGGGCTGTTTCTAGAATTATATTTGTCCTGTGTATTTGAATAGCCCTGTAATTGCCAGTCCGAAAATATAAAAACTTCCTTCTGACTAGTGTTAAGATGCATCCAAAGGTAACTACTGTGCCTGCTCCTAACATGGGACTTCTCCTTTCAAAAGTCTTCACTGAGGGACACTTTCCCGTTTTATAGTCTGGTTAGACTTAGGTAAACATCTCATTGTAGCTTACCCAGTTCTGTAGCCTCCAACATGGCTGGAAAATGTCCCACCAGCTCTTTAACAATATACAGTGGTTTTCCATTTACAGCCTGTCCTCATCAGAAAAACCATTATTGGCACCCCTTACCTCTACAACATCTTCAGAAATCTATGGAAATATACCACATTTATGTCATCGGGATCTTTTAATTCAAGGTCCAAAGTAATTTAACGCAGAAAATCGTTACACTTACATATTGTAATTTCATGATTCCTGTGATACGGTCAAGGCCTTCAGTACCAGATGCAGTAAAGCAGCCCCACGGCATTATGGATCCTCCACCATGCTTAACTGTTGGAAGGGTGTTCTTTTCCTTGTAGCCTTCATTCCCCCGTCTGTAAACAAACTGTTGGTGTGCATTGCCAAAAAGCTCTATTTTTGTTTCATCTGTCCACAGAACATTTTCCCAGAAGGATTGTGGTTTGTCCAGGTCCTATTTGGCAAATATTAGTCATTCCTTTTTATTTCTTTTCCTCAGCAATGGTGTCTTCCTTGGCCCTCGCCCATGAAGCCCAGTTTGGTTTAGTGTGCGGCGTATGGTACTTGTTGAAACCACAAACCCAGACTGTTACAGGTTGGCCTTCAGGTCTTTGGATGTTTGACGTGGTGCACCAACCTTCAAAGAGTTCTCTCATCATTTTTTCTCTTCCCCCCACGTCCAGGGAGGTTCTTGACAGTTCCATCCTTTGCAAACATTATGCACTGTTGAAACAGGGATACCAAGGTCTTTGGAGATGGCCTTATACCCTTTGGAGGTCTTGTGTTTGCTAATTATCGCACTTGTGATGCCCTCAGACAGCTCCTTTGTCTTCACCATTGTAACAAAGGAACAGGGGATAACAGATGGCTTTTTAAAACACTGAAGTCATCATTTATTGGCTAATTCATGTCACATGGGCACAGACAATTTATCGCAGGTGATTCTCATTTGATTTAGCACAGGTGAGTCACAATGTGTTTCCATGCTGATTTACAGCAAAGGGTGCCAATACCAGTGACACAGCAAGCTTCAAGTTTTAAGTTTATTTTCTCCTCCCATTGTTTATTGTTTATCATTTGCTCTTCGGCTTCAAACACGAGTTCTGTATAGAAAAGAAATCTTTCACTTTATTTTTTTTCCAAAAGATATTCCACATTATGCACTTAAACTTGGCAATAATGGTGAGCAGGACTGTATGGCTCAAAAACACAAGCAGCTTATTCCGACCCAGACTAACGCTTGTTGTTAGCTCACGACTCCAGCAGCAGTATTCACCAACAGAACATAATTAAACTAATTGGAGAAATGTTGATTCCAACGTATCCCTTGTTTCAATGCTGGCAACTGGGCTACTTTCACATTGCAGTGACAGTAAATCCCTCAGCGTACTGACCTGTCTTACACACCACGGAGTGAGCGTCAGAGTATATGTGATTTTTTAAATGAAATGACTAATCATTTCTTGACATTGTGATTTGTTTGCATTAGATTTATCGCACACCATAATTGCAAACACATACCATCATCATCATCACTGGTGGCCCTGACAACACTCGTTAACTCGCCTCATGTGTACCACATGTAATCCTGCCAACAGTTACTTGGCCGTGGAGCTGATGAGGGCCGGGGCAGATCCCTCGGCAGCATGCAAGACGGCCATTTCCAGAATCAAGAGGCATTACTCAGAGTTCTTTGGAGCCATCATCTGTGCGAACACAACAGGCCATTATGGTGAGTGTTAAGGTTCATAATTACAGGCTGTGTTGCCAAAGGCGCACACCTGACACACATCCACGGAGGCGCCGATAAGCATCATCAACTGTTTCCTGCTTCTTTTTCAATGGTCATCATCAGAATATTAAGAAGCTTTAAAATGGAGCCTTATGTAAAATGTTTAACCAAGGCAATCTAAACTTCCAGCACCAATTATGTATATCCAATTACCCAATTGCTCTCGGACAGCCTGCTTGAGCATGAGAGCATGTTTGGCTTTAAAACGATAAGTCAACTCGATGTGACTGATATTTAAATTTGCATTCCAACATTTTTCAAAGCTCTTTTTTTTCCCCACAAGGAGACCAGAGCACATCGTGTACAGCTCAGACTTAAGATGTCTAAGTTTAATAGATTCAAGATTTATGTCAATTTAAAAGTTAATTTGCCAACTTTTTGTTCATATTTTTAACAGTTCAGTTTTAAAACCCCAGTTTCATTAAAGTTACATTAAACTATCTTCTCATCTGGAGGTTGACACCTAGTCTCCACTGGAACTCTGGCACAATCTGTTCCAACAGGTAATTGCCTTGTTTCTCATGACAACCATGTGGCAGCTTAAGTGCCATTTCTCCTTCTTCCCTCAGAAAACTCATGGAGCCCCACGGAGTACAAAACTTAGGTTTACATTCATTGTTAGTCACAAAAATGAATTGTGTGTATTCTTCGGGTATAACAAACCAATTAAATTGCATTTTGTTCCTCGCCAAACATTCAGGAAATGTGATTTTTCAGCTATTTTAAAGGCTGTATTGTTTGAATCAAGTGAAACCGGTGAAATGTTGTTGATGAGGGTTCTCAGTCATCCAGGTAATATTAATTCTAAGTGCTGTATAGTAACAAACTGGATGTGTTTCACTTATAATGTTGTACTTTTTCTGTCTTTGAAGGTGCCGCCTGTAACAAAGTCGCTGGCTTCTCCCAGTTCCACTACATGGTGTCAAACTCCGAGTCGGACACGCCACTCCTGAAATCCGTCGACTGCTTTTAAACCGTGTATGAATGTTTGTGTCTCTTTTATACGTAAATGAATTAAACAGCTTCCAGGCAGTGTCTTTATGATGATGATTTTGGTTTTGATTAGTTAATAAAATGAAATAAATACTTCATTTACACATTTTTCTTGTGAATTTTTAGATTTATTTTATACAGATAAAATGCAGACAGACATTTGATGAGTTGCAATATTTTTGTGGTGATCTGAAAGTCATGAGGCTGGCAGATATTCTCCATTAAAGGTCCAATGAGTATGATTTAGTTTTATACACACACACTATTCACCGCTCTCTATAGAAGGTATAAAGACTGAATATGGGGTCACTATTATTCTGCAGCAACCGAAACTGTATGTAAATAGGAGAAGAGTTTCTTGGGGCCCCTTAACCTCTGAGCAGAGGACGAGATCAATCATGCTACCTTTGTTTTGTTCAGTGTAAATAATCCAGGACTAAAGTAAAGAAGGCTCTTTGTTTCAGCAGTATTGCGTGATCTCACATGTTAACAGAGTGAGTGTTTGGTTTGTCGGTACTGGGCCACTGTAGAAAAATGGCAGACTCTATCTTACATATAAAAGATGAATTCTAAGGCAATGAAAACATGACAACTCTTATTTTCAGGTGGTTATAAACTAAGAAAAACATAATTGTAAACACTGTATTCTATTTCTACCAGAAGATCCCCTTAAACCCCACACACCAGACCTTTAAATGTATGTTTCCATTTGATCTACATCCATTTAATTACATGAACACATACGCATTGCATCAGGGTTTAACCTCCAAGTAATGCATTGTGAAAACACTTTAACAGCCAGGGAGGATGGACACCCCTGGTCCATTATCTGCCCACTGGAAAAAGTCACACTGTTTACCCTTTTGAAAGCTGCAGGTGTAGAAATTCCGGCCATTGTTAGGACCAAGTTTCAGCACCGTCCTCATTAAACAGCGTTTCCCGTGGTGACAAAAGGGGAACTTCAAGTCTGCCCACTGTGACAAACAAAATAAGGTTTTTTAAATAACTCAGTCGTGCACTTTTATTTCAAGCATTTACATTTGATGCCAAAACAACACCATGTCTGTATTTGACAGTAAAATGTTTAAGGTGTTTTCAGATTAAACAATGCAATAGAGATGAGAGGTCTTCTTTACCTCAAAGAAGTTGCACTTGGTCTCTCTGGGTAGAGAGCAGGAGTAAAACTGTCGTCCCTTATTCTCCCCGTCCTTGTGGACCACTCTGAGGACAGCTGGACGACGATGGGATGCACAACATGGAGCGCTGGGACTGGAAGAAATGAAGGAGCTGCGGCTTGTCGCATCCATTTTGCTCGCACTGACAGAGGTGAAGAAACAGTCTTATTAGTTTGAAATAAATTGAAAGTAAAACACAAGCATACCTGTCACATCAACCCTTATTAGAGAGCAAACAACCTCTCCTCAGCCGTGTGGTGATGTGTTCTGGTAACTGTGGTATTTGCATGGTGTCCTTCTATGGCCATTTGTCAATCTGAGCTTTTTTTTTTTTTTTTTTTAACAATGTTGCATTAAAAATTCCACAGTCAGATGCTTTTTCATCCCACTTATCTCCCTGAAGTTGCAAAAAACTTCTCTTATTATAAACTTATTCATGAATAGCCAAGCGAGAGATTCACTCACCGTGAGTTGGGGGTTCCATTTTGAGCATTGTTACTGGGAAAGGGACTGTGATCAATTCTCATTTTCTTTTGTGGGTGACTGTAGGAGGCCAGTGATTCCCTATTGGAGAGCTCGGCACTTTGCCTCTGCCAGCCACCAGAGGCATAATTGGGGCTTGTTGTCCCTTGGCAGACGCTGTATTTATATAAACCTTGCTCTGCCGCCAAGGAATTCAAATGACTGTCGGCTGGGGAGAGCGGGGAGTTTACAGGCTTTGGCTTCTTGCTCAAGTCGGAGAAAACAAGGGTGGAAGTCCCGAATGCAGACCTCCAGTTGACTTTGAGCTCCTCTTGTGGCTTCTTGAAAGCGGTGCAGGGGTATTTAATCAAATCAGTGGTGAAGGGTGATGCTTCAGCGCTAATGTCGTCTTTGTGGACTGTGGAGATGGAGCCAGAGAGAGAACACTCATTTCATGTTAAGCAGCTGCAGCGTGTTCTGATGCTCTGGCTGCTCCTCATAAACATGCAGCTTGTTGTTTGGCTTTAAGTGGTGAGCTTGCCATAAAATTTACCAGTAAGCACCAGACTGCTGCGCTGTGTCTTCAAATAAAATGACATACAATCTGTTGTGCTGATGATGCCCTTGTGCAGAATTCTGTGAAATGAGCCCCCATATAATACAACTTTGAAAATAATATGTTTCTTTAATGTTGAACTAGAGTGTCTGACATCAGGGTCGTTAACTGAGAGCTGTGAGTAAGTATTACTCTTCCATTAGTGGACGGTACCCTTGAGCAAGGCACTTAACCCCCAGCTGTTTTAGTGAAGCAGCTTAGTGGTCAACATTAAAAGATGTAAATGTGTAACTAGAAATGCAAATCATGATGTTACAGAAAAAGAACAAGTGTGCTTGGGAAACGTCCCCTGGAGAAATAAATGTCCATTAGGCATTTCCTACATTTTTAAAGGAAGAGTTAATCTAAAAATGCAACTATTGTCATTACTAACACACTCAAGTCAGTTCAGACATGCAGATGTTGATCATTTGTGGATCAAACCAACTGCTTTATTACCATTTTGCATAATTGAGGAAATCATTAAAACTCAGGCAGTGTTAAGAAAAGGCACTTCAAAAAAAGTGGCAAAATTTTCTTTTACACTCAAACTGAAAAAGACTGTTGGAGGTCAAAGTTAAAACCAAACATTATTAATTAAACTATATTAAGGATGAATGATCATATTTTGTAGGAATGGTCATTTTAATGTTTAATTTTCACTAATAATGTGATTTTTGCTGCCGTCTGTACCAAACAGAAGAAGCACAATGAAGGGCTGCAGACTAATTTGTCACGCTGTTCGTCTGCCTTTTCATTTCGGTGCACCAGAGATTTTTGGCCTGATGTGCGACAAAAATGCTTTGTAAACTGTTTAATGGAATGTTGTGACACATTTTATCTTTTAGCAGCTCCAGCCATTTGAATGGTGCTTTTTCAGTCATATTTCAATAGAATTTTTCATCCCTGATCACATCAAGTCAGTTTTATTTATTTCACCTAAAACCAGAAAATCATATTTCCTCAGTGGGCTTTAAAATATGTACAGAGAGGAAAAAACTCACCCCAAAAACTTTTTAACAGGAAAAAAATAGAAGATTAATTTAAACTAATTTCAAATTTAAAATACAAAATACATTTTACAGGAACTATAAATGAAACCGTATGTCCCTCTCCTGTTCACAGTGTGTTTGGATTGAGAACATTACGTGAACGTACCGCAGGAATCGATGCCAAAATCTAATGTTGACATACGATTTCAGCAATTTATCCAATTCTTGGAACGCTCAGGATAAAAAGAACCACAGGCATGCTGTTGTTTCAAGTGCCTCCCATCTAGCTGTTCAATCATAAATAAAAGTATTCAAAATTTGGAAGCATAATATTGGAAAATAAAAGAAAATATATAAATAAAGCCAAGCAAAGCATTCAGCTGTGGTTTGTTGGCTGCAACACAGATAAAAAGAACATCTCTTTCAACACAGTTCGCCGCTGCCATAATGCAGCTCAAAATAGTCAGACAATAATGGCTGACTGACAGACACGCTCATTACTTTCGCAACAAAACACAAACACATAAACACACACCTACTCAGTCAGCCTGTTTAACTGCAGTATCTTTTCGACAGCTTGCTGTTTTGTGCCTTGCTCAGAAGTACTTAAGCACTGATGGCGAACCATACATGGGCTCGTTCAGCTTAACAGCAGAACTACAGCTCCTATTATTTTATCTCTGGCTAACAAGGACATTCTGACGCCCCATTAAAGTCAGTGACTGTAAAAAACATGTCACTCACCCTCAGGTCTCGGAGTGAGGCAAGCATCACAGGCTTTTGCTGCTGGCTGGTTGATGAGTGTGCAGAGCTGACAGGCCCAGTCTTCTTCCTCCTTCTTAGCCACGTTATCATTGGTTTTCTCATTGTAGGCCCAGCCAATCAGGCTGTTTCTGACTGGGAGCTTACTGAATAAAGGAAAGGAAGAGTGGTCTTAATGAACCTTTGTTGTCTACACATGCTTGCTAATTTATAAAAACCCGTGCACCGAAGGAGAAATTATGTAACCGTGTAAAGATCAAGTTCCCTTAGTGTTTAGGGTTGCAAATATATATCTCAGGTGGACACATTCAATCAGAATTGATGAGAATTTATGGGAAATAATAGCAATAAAATACAAAAGTAGGGGTTATGTGTTTTTATCAGGTCACATAGAGACAAACCTGAATATTGTAAAAAATTCAACAAACACAAACTAAATTTTCAAGATACAAAGCTTAATTTTCTTTGGAAAATTGCTGGAAAAAAGTCTTTCAGAGCGATGTGACATAAATCATTTTATTACTTGACAGTTCAGGCATTTAGCTGAGGAATACTTTGAGCATAATTTAATGTGTGAATACATAATATAATTTTCTTTAATTACTTTCTTGGAACTGGAAGTGCAAAATGAGCAATAAATATAAATTATTCAGCTGCTTTAATTGTAACCAGATCACAGAAAGTGCAGGAAGAGAAAAATACTTTAACGAGACAAATATTTTAAATTTTTAAGCAGTGGATGAAGATATGCGAGAAGGCACTTTGTTTCATATAATTGCTCTAAGCATACATGTTAGTGCGCTGACATG
Source organism: Acanthopagrus latus (assembly GCF_904848185.1). NCBI lineage: Eukaryota > Metazoa > Chordata > Actinopteri > Spariformes > Sparidae > Acanthopagrus > Acanthopagrus latus. Next base: position 29,882,618 of record NC_051056.1, read on the forward strand.
AAGCTCAACTGTGTTTGACAAGTAGGCAAATCTGCAATGCCAACAGTCATGGAAGAGGAAAGTAGCTTTCAGGGAACTTTCCCCACAGATTGCTTTATCAGCTGTGTAATACGTTGTAAGGGCTTTAGGCTCTAACCCCTCGCAAAGCTTTGCTCAAACACAACCCAGGAGGTGTTGAGCCTGTGCCCTGTCTGGCAAACACAGCCTTATATGCGCATTAATTTCCCCCCATAACACTTCCCACTCCCTGCCAAGCCCATCTGCCTGCAAAGATGGCCTCTCTAAATTTTATCTAAAAGGCTTTAGAACTTCCTGCAAGGAGTAGGTTTTGACAAATGGCACCTAGCTTTACCATGGTATTATCATGTCTTAAATTCTCATTTTTGCTTGTGTGATTTTCTGTTAAAACATATTGTCTGAGAGTTGTTGGAAGGAGTTTGAGAACTAATAATGTCATTGCCAAATGCTGCTTCACTGTAACTGTTGTGCATATGGCAATAAAGAGCTAAAACTATTAAATTAAGATCATTAATTAAGAAGAAACAAAAGCCTACAAAAAACACTGTATCCTACATTGAGTCATGTCATTGGGTGTTAATTAATTAAGCATCATCTTGTTAATCCAAAAAAGCAATTACACTAAATGTTATGCAAGTCAAACCATAATTATCTGGAATTAGCACACAAGAATTGTGATATACAGTGTTCATCCCTGTTTTCTTTAAGTCTTCCACTTCCCACACCTTCACTGGTTAATTATCAAACTGAAGCACTTTCCAAGCATGTTCAACATGCATTTACTTAATCACATTAAGTTGGATGTTATTGTGCAATAAACGACCAATATTGTGATTAGTGATGGTGTTCTATAGTGGGCTGATGAATTAAAGGAAAACACAAACAATGTTTCATGATTTAAAATATGTCACCTGAGTGTAAGTAGACTTGGTCTCCTATATAACCAGTAAGACAGCAGACGGCAAACCAATTATCATTTTAAATTAAAATAATTAGGCATTACTGGCAACCGTGACGATGGTATAGCTGTCTAAAATTAAGATATTTTAACTTCTAGTCCTCCTCTGCAACAGACTGTTTCGTAGAACAATTACAAGCAGTAATTTCATTTTTAAAAAATCAAGTTTTGTTCTTTCTAAGTAATCAAACAACTATATAGCAACATCTGGTCATGTGTTTCATTTTGCCGTCCTGCCATTTCATCAGAGAGTTTCTTTGTTTTACTTATGCCATCCAGAAGTGCTGTCTGTTCTGCTAAATCTATGTGAAAGCATCGCGATCAACAACCAAACCACATTTTAAACCTTTTGCACACCACATTAAAATTGAAGTATTTTTCAAGGATTTCCAGCACCCACATGAACCCTGCTTTTATCTGGCTAATAATGCTCCAAGTACGCGAAGTATCAAACATTTCTGCAGCAAACCCCTGACCAAACTTCAAACAGCCCTTACAACGAATGCAAGACGGTATCTTTTCAGTCAAAGTGCCAAAGGTCTATGAGGATTTCTACCTGATGTCAACCCCGCTGGGATCTTCCTTCTGACAGCACTCGCAGAAGTAAGTCATCCTGCCGTTGTCTCCAAGACGACAGACTGTGATGACATGAAAGCACTGGCCGCACTGGGGACGCTTGTAGACTTTGTAATGTTTGTAGAGAGGAGAGCCAGATTTGCGACACTGATAGAGATGAGGAAGGCAGGCAAGAGTGAATAAAGAGACATGGATAAAGAGAACAGGGAAAAACATTCACTTACATCCTTACTTGTCTAGTATGCATAGACAGGAATATTTGCTTTTGTCTATTCCCTAGGCAGCGAGGCTTCGACTTTTGCTCTCCTTTTTCAGCAAAACAGGATTTTAAATTAAACCGTTATTGCAATTCAGCTGAAACGAGGTTTCAGCTAAATACCTCCAAGTAAATGTGTATCCGTCTTAACAAGCAAATGCAGTTCTAGGATTACCAACAAAACAATTTCAAATGTTTTTTTGTTTTTTTTTTGCTATTCATGTACAAAAATCTTACCTTGTAAAACAGAAGAGTGAAATCCCGCGTCATCTTCACTAAGTGGAATATCTGCTTGTCCGTCAGCTGCTGAACCTAAGAAAAACAAGCAGCACCGTTAGTTACAGTTCACAGCCAGAGAGAAAATAAACCTTATTTGTATAGCTCTTCATTTCAAAACAGAGACCAACGGCGCTCCACAGTCAGAAAATCAATAATACAAGCAAATAAACAATAAAAGCACACCAGACATGAATGAGAAACTGGATTTAAAATGATGCAATGGAGAAAAATTACATATAGTGTATACGCAACACTTGCAGCCCAGGAAGCAAGGACCTGACTCTGACTCAAAAAGTGAAAAAACAGATCCAGAGCACACAAACACAAACCACTTGTAGCTCTTTAAGGACACCTAGGGGCTCAATAATGGAGGAGAGGCTCATAAAGATTTAGTGGTCCCAGAAGAAGAAGGGGGCAAAAGTCCTAGATTAATGTCGTGGTCCAGTGTGCTATATTCTTATACCCCATCTCATACTTTCTAGGGTGAGCAGAGCAGAGCAGAGCCCTTGGTAATAGCTGAGTAACAGAAGTATTCATGCTGCAAAGTGTCTCTTACCGGCAGTGAATAGGTCACTCCAAATATCACATTTGTTATTCGACAGTTTGCAAAAAAATATTAAGCAAACGGTGAAAAATATTATAGGAGAAATGTGAAGCATCGGGAATAGAAAGTATCTGAGTCATGTGTTATATAATACAGAGCCCAATATATTATAAATCAGAGGGAAACCCCTATTTGACTCTCAATAAAGAAAAAAAACAAAAATAAAAACATTTCAAAACTGGAGGGAGGGAAGCTTATCTGTGCCGCAATGCGCCTGTTTGTCTTTACCCTGTTTCACCCTCCTCATTGCAATGCATCACTCAATAATACAAGGGCTTATACTTTCTCTCTGAGAGTTGTCTTGCATTTTTACCCTCTTTTTTGTTCCTCTGCTGAACACAATCCATCATCTATTCCATACCTTCACGGCTGGGTGGAGGCCCGAGTCGAACAGGGCTTCGTTTTTAATGATGTTGCCAACACCCGGCATGACGGCCTGGTCTAGGAGAACGTCACAGAGCATCCTGCTCCTCTGGCTCCTCACTGCCTCCTCAGAGCGGGAGAGGCTGAACTTGGGGGAGCAGACATCCAGACTCTCACTAGCCCTCACCCTTTGTTCACAGTCCTCTGTCAACCTGCAAGCAGACAGCTTTAAAGTGTGGGAAGAATTCAGAAAACACATAGCTGCTGCCACAAGGTCAACTGGTGCATTCTCAGGATTATATATTTCAATTTTTTTCTAACATACATTCTGTTCCAGTTGTGAGTTCTATGAGCTCAGCACAGGTGACATTTTCAGACACTAGAAATAAATGTCTGTCTGGCAGCTGAGCAGTTCACGGGGGCCTTACAGTCAATGAAGGGGACAAATGTCGAGCCACAAGACTGTGTTTTTCATGCAACAATAGCCACTGTCTTCAGACACAGCGCAATGTAGGACATACTCACTGAATGAGACTCATACCCCAAGGTGAACTTCTGTCACCTCAATCTATCTAGGCTACGCCGGTGTCCCGGTTACCTTATTTCCACTGTGCTGTCAAAGAAGCACACAATGTCATTAGTCAGGTGTATCTGCAGCACCGGTGTGGAGCCGGTCCTATCCTTCCTCTCAGCAGGGTTTATACGCATTGATCCATTCATACCGAAGTGCACTCTAAAAGGATGTGAGCACAAAAGAAGGATGGAGAGAGAAAACAAAAGTTGAGGACAGCATGTGTGAGTTTATATCAGACTTGACAGCAAAAAGGACAGAAAGGTGGCCTGCTGGTTGGAGACTTGTGAAACAGAAATGTCACAGGTTCACTTACTTCTACCTGCTGAATCACACCACTGCAGCTATTCATTTTAATTATTAAAGAAAAGAACCATTCAGTCCACGTTGTAAGACTGAGTGTTTTATTTAATTATGAAGTATAGCTATAACTTGATAACTAATTAATATTACATTTAGAGTATATGAAGCTGCAACAATGAGTTGATTCAAGGAACATTAGTTGCAAACTATTTAAATAATAAAAAAAACTGTTTTAGTCCTTTTTCAAGCATTTGCTGATTTCAGCTTGTTAAATTTAAGGATTTACTGCTTTACTTTGTCATTTATGATAGAAAATTAACAGCATGCTGGTTTAACAGCATCTTAGGAATCTGACTCACTGGATCCTGTCTTGTTATTTTGTTCGTAACCCGTCTCTCAATTAACCTTCCAGCAAATGTGCTTCTAATCTACTTGTACCTACAAAAAGAGGGAGGATTTTGTCAAAGGTGGCCACAATCATCAAGTATGGAAAAACCAAAATGAAACCTGATGATTTGTTTCCATCAACATACAAAAACACAAATGCAATCCATAAAAAAACTTACAATTTAATTCAATTTGATACATTAAGTACAAATAATTTGGGAAAAGTGTTTAGAAATGGTTGCTCAACTTGTTAACAGATAGCGGCTTTCTTGCCATCTTATTACATGCTCTACTTCTACAGCCAGCACAAACAAAACAGTCCCTGCATACACTTTAGACACAGTCACACACAGCGTTGTAGAAGGTAACAACGAGTCATACTTTACTAAAAGTAAACATATTGCATGAAACTATGCCAATAAAACGAGTAAAAGTTTTAAAGTATCTAGATTAAATAAATAATGTGACAAATAAGACACATCACTTCTTATTAAATGTTACCGCTTCTTCTATTTTATATTATAATCACTATTTTTTTGTTACTTACACAGACCACACCAACAGAGCTGAGTGGTTGTAGCAAACGGAACAACATGTTTTTACAGTTTAGAGGGGAACAATATGGGTTTGTTTGTTTGTTTATTGTCAGGAGAATTATGAAGAGGACACATACACATTAAAACTCAAAATATTCATATAAATCTACCTATCACTTTTTTTTTTTTTTCATTATTCATATCAAATAGAAGAGGTCCATTATAAAGAGGTTTGTCCTATGTAGGGAAACATGTTGGTATTGAATATGAATGAGCCCATGTAACTTAAATATGACAACACACAGTGTTTAGCAAAAGCTATAAATAAAATAAAATGTATAACTAAGCATGAAATAAACGTGGTACTATATATCTGGTCACATAAGCTGAACCCCAAAGTCCAAAAAGCTTTGACAGAAGTGTTCCTGTGACTTTATAAAGTGTGTCTGTGTGTTCAGGCTGCATTACCTCAACGCTCTCGCACCAAAGTACATGAAGAGCTCCTTCCCCAGAGTTTCCACCCCGGTGTACTGACAGCCAGTCAGGCTGTGGAAGACACTTCCCTCCGAGCTGCTTCTCTGTCAGCAAACACAAACTGGTTAGCATTAAACAGCGAATCGCAGCTGCTAGCAAGAACTAGCTAGTTGTATTGTTTTGTACTGACACGTTAGCGTTAGCTTGTTTAGAGCTGCGCAGAGAAAACATGACACAACACGACAAACCTTCGTAGTTATCAAACTTCCCCTCATCTCCTTCACTTTCTGCCCTTTCTGGACTTTTGCGCGGATTTTCTCTCCGTTCAAAGTGCATCCCGGACCTTCGACCATCCTCTAGTTCGGGATTTAAAAGCTTCCTGTCAGTAAAAGTGTGCATCAGCAGAGTGTTTACCCGCTAAATAGGAAGTTTGTTTACTGTGATTCCCCGCCACACAGTTTAATTTTGCGCATGCGCGGTAGGCCGTACTGCCTGTATCCGGAAATGGACGAAGTAAATAGACAATAAATGCATCCATTAAAAAGGGTGCTTTTCTCCTCAACTTTTTAAAATGTATTTAGTTATTTGTTTGTTTATTTATTTTTTTTTTTAGAAATTATGTAACTGTTAACAATGTTGCACAACTTAGTGTAAAAAAAAATATGCTGTACATTTTTTTCAAATTTTATTTTGGCAGCCTACACAGGCAGACTTGTTATCACTTCCTTCTCTTCAATCATTCACTCATTCATTCTTTCTTCACTGAAAAAAAATCAGTTCATGTTGAGTTCATTTCTTTACATTCATGTGATGTATGTGTGAAATTTTGTTGATCAAGTTTATTGTTTCAAGTGCAAATAAAGGACAAAATAATCCATGGTTTCTCTAAATTCACAAAAAATCAACTCACTTCCTATTTTCCAAATGTTTAATTCGTTTATCAATGTTAATCATTAATGATTAGACTTAAAACTACTCCACTTAATGTGCATTTGTCAGAATATTCTGTAGTAAAGCCCTGGCTGTGTGTAACTTCTTTAACTTCCCACTTGAGGGCGGTAGAGTATTATTGTTGGTCCTGCAGCTCACACATATGCACTATAATATACTATAACATATATACTATAATCTTATCTTTTTCAGATAGATAGATAGATAGATAGATAGATAGATAGATAGATAGATAGATAGATAGATAGATAGATAGATAGATAGATAGATAGATAGATAGATAGATAGATAGAAACTAGTTTAAACTAGCAGTAGAAGTAATAATGATAAATCAAAGTCTTATTTTAACTTTTTTGTGAGTTAAAGTTCATCAAAATGTCCTTAGCGTCTGTAACGACATCCATTATCCAATCATCAGAGGTTTAATTTAACCTCTTTCTGTACCGTCACCATATTCATAAGGTGTCCCATCTGGCTGGGGAGAAAATTCATAGGAAGGATAATTTGCATCATTGTCAAAAGATTTTCTGCATGACTTGCTTGTGTAATTGCAGCAACTTGTTTGCTCCGCAGTTTTACCATCCAGCAACCCTTCTGCTGGCCCAGATAAAAATAGATAGGCAACATGTTCTCCAGCCAAGTGCACAGCCATGCCCTCCCTCAAAAAAAAGCAGTGCTCAGCAATAATGTGTATTAAAATCTGAAACTGCTCTCTCACATTGGCTCTGAGGGAAGTGGAGCACTTGAAGCTGGGTCTCACCCAAGGAATTATAATGGAATTCAATACAAGTTGTTAAAAAACTGGATTGCGCCCTCTTGCAGTCCTCTCTCCTGCCTCAGGACTGACAATGTTACAGGATAAAAGCAAAAATGTTCCCCTTTGTGTCTGCAAAGTTCTGTTCCCTCCACTGAATGAGGTATATCACAGATTTCTGGACGGTTACATGATATGTCATCTGATGAGGGTCAAAAGGTGCTGATTCAGTGATTCTTTCAGTACAGTACATGAAAACTAAGATTAATGATGACATAAAAACAAGACACAAAAACGTTAAAATCAGAATGAATTGTTAACATGATTGTGGACTGTGTGCCTTGAGCTCACCCTATCCACTCTGCAACTGTATTGTAACATCATGTATTTGGTGTGTTGATAATTAATTTGTGTTGTGACATTTATACCCTCCTACCTATGCAGACTTCTCTCTCCCTTTGCACCGACAGTGTGTTGCTGTTGTCCCTGCTTTGCATTGTGCACCAGCTTGAACAGTGAAACTTTAAGCTGTTGATGTGCCCCCACACACTCACAGAGAAAACCCCAAGTTCGTTTTGTTGTGCTGCGAGATAAAGACAGTGACATCTACTTTTGACTCACTACAACAGAGGGCATACTGTGAGCTCCTAAACGTCCTTAAAGGGGATTTTTGTTCAGCGTAACCTCTGAGACTAAACTCACCCGCGGACTCAATGGAGCAAGCAACGCTCGGCCTGCAGTTTGTCAGCTGAAATGTAAAAAGTGCAGCTACAGAAGAAGTACAGTATTCCAGGATCTAGATGATCATCCAGGCGTGGCCGCCAACTGATGAGCACTCGGGGGTTAACTGTCAAGGTGCGTCAAGATAAATGCACAGTTCTCTCAGGTGTGACACACAAAAGGAAGCCAGAATGGATCCTCAGAATGTGGATTTCGACAACTTCACCCAGTGCGTGTACAAACAGAGGGGTGTATGGAGGTGTGAGTGCATCAGTGTGTGACTGTGCACGTGAGCTGAATGCAGAATTAGACACCTGGAATCACACTCTCACATCCTTCTGCAGCAACTCATTTAACTTATAATGAGGTGAATATAATATATACTGATCTGAATGAGCATCGCACACAGATACAGACATGTTTTGTGTGATTGGATAATTATACACTCAGTGACTATTTCATGCAGTCGTTGCTGCATAAACATCGAGATTAAGCTTACCTGTTACATAAATAGTTATTATATCCAGATATTTCAGGGGTGCAGTGGTGAAGAAAGTCTGCTTTTGAAAATTCCTTCAGATTCAGCAGCTGCAGCTTTTTGTCTCAGAAGATTTTAATGTCCATTGACAACATATTTGCATGATTATTGCTACAGTCTGTCTGAAATATCTGTATAAATGTTCATATTCCTCACAGAGACATGTCATGTTTTCACCTGTTTCTGTTTGTTGGTTAGTTTGTTGGTTTGTCAGCAGGATTACTGAAAAACTACAGAAACTTTGATGGAGGATGGGTTTCGGCCCAAAGTGCTCCCTGCAACTCTCAGTGAGGATCCAGATAAAAGGATGAATCCAGGAATGTTTTTCTGATGTTTTTCTAACATAGCAGTATGAGGCTTTCTTTTTCCTCCCTGCATTTGTGTTCATTTGTCAGTGAACAAATACAAAGATTGTAATGAAACAAATCAGGCGTATTTATGTGGCTGGTATATATGAGTAGGTACAAATGGGATATTTTAGCCTTGGCGGAGGTATGCACTCTACTGAGGGCTGTTCTAGTTTGGTCATATTTTTTTCATTTGACTTGAAAAAAGAAAGAACATCCACCGTCTCTGCAATTTTGATACAAATAGGTGATGATGTAAGTACCAATTTCCCTTTAACCAGCCTCCCATTGACCATGTGCTTTTGAAAAAGATTGAAGTAATTACACAGAATCACTTCTGGCAATCATTCAGTCGGCTGAATGGAACAGCTCTGCTCCTGCTGGCCACTGAGCGCCACGTTTGAGAATAATCTACCACAATGAGCATGAGCATGTTTGTGTATATATGTTCTATGTTTGTGTAGCATGAAATGACTGACCTCTCATTTCATTAAATCACATTCCGAATGATGACATGTGAACGACCTTGTTAACTTGGGGGGCAGAAAAAGGAGCTGTGCTGTAAATCATGTTGTTCAGATGTAAGAAAACATGTTTGTTTGGTAAAGACTCAAACCAATGTCACAACAATCGTTCTAGTTTTTCCAGTAAAAATGATAATTGCAATGCAGAAATTATCATGAATCATATCGCAGTTCTATTTTCTGTCATAATAATTCCAATATGATTTTTTTCTTTCACCTTAATAGTGCAGTCCTGGTTGTTGATAACGGACAGAACCTTTCTGACTGTCTCTGTGTCATCGAGGATGATAGAGACACACAGACGTGAGGTTATTCAAAGCCTGCATAGAAACAATTCACAAATTTAATTTAAACACTAAGAGACTCCTGACAGAAGAAGCAAACTGTCTTGAGACTCTCTTTCTCCTTACAGTCTGCTTATTGTTTTTACATGAATGTGTCTGAGGACACTTCACAAACATGCATGACTACATAATTCATGTGCATGTTTGTATTCATGGGCTGTTCGTGTGCATGTACGATGATTATAAGGGAGAATATTAAAACACACCTTGTTCTTGAGCTGCGGTTCTGTCCATCTGGGTGCCTGTTTGATGAATACTTCATGAGGTCTTAAGCGGAATAAGATTTCATTCATTAAACAACAATCAACACCCTATTCATCTGCTGGTAGGTGGAGCATTACGCAGTGAGCTGGCTATGGGCTCGCACTGCATAATTAATTCGTTTAACACAATCAGGAACGTTTAATCTCTGTAAACAGATATCTGCATATCGTCCTCAGATGATCGCCGACGGGTTCTAAGACTGAAGTGAGTCAGCCATTTTATAAAGATTTATTCTGCTATTTCTGACTAACAGCAAGGCTTTCTGTATAACAGATACAAATCTCAACTGGGATCGTTTGTAAAATCCACTTAAGTCAAATTACTTTAAATTGAAGCAAAACGAACATTATTTTCATAATCCTAAATAACAGTAGGACTGCACAGAATCCATGCTTGTTAATCCTCAATATAACATTTATCTTATCAAAAGTAACACATACATGTCTCCAAAGTGCAGAAATGTGTCAAAACGGCACAATCTTTTTAAGACTGTAGAAAAACCGGCCCACCCGCTTCAAACAGAACAGTGTTTATGTTTTTCTCTGGGAAAGTTTTATGTATAAAACTGCCTGTAAAGCAGAAATGACATTTGTTCCTTTGGTGGAGAGAAGCTTAACTGCAGATGGAGATGCGTTGCTATGCAACTGGGATTTCAAAAGTACTTGCTGCGCCAGGGTCACATTTCAATGTCTGTCTCCACCAGCTTGGCAGGAAGTGATGACTGCTAATAATGATGTTTTTAAATCGTCTCGTTTGCAAACCATCCAAATGTAAATATTCTACACAGAATATTCACATGTTTAATGTATGTGTGTGTGTGTGTGTGTGTGTGTGTGTGTGTGTGTGTGTGTGTGTGTGAGTCAGTAAATACTCTCCGACTTTATTATTCCAGATGTGCTGCACACATTGTTGAATGCTACCAAATGTTGGCAGTCTTTGAATTTAAGGTTAATGAAGTGATGCTTGTGTCAGTAGCAGAAGATAATATATCAAATAAACAACTAAATGAGATGTTGTCTTAAAAGGCTTAAAAATCCTGTAATATCAACAACAATCTGTCATTTTACTGACTCATCCTGTTATCTTTAAAAATATTTCCATCCTCAACGACTCCCTCCGCTACCGAGTAAAGTCTGTCTGATCCAGAGAGTCCAGTATTAAATACACATCATCTATATGTTCATTGTGTCGTGCTGCCTGGAGGATTTTTTATTATTGTTCCACAAGTGTTTTCACTGGTCAGGGGGAGGTGAATAGTAGCACACATTTGGTAAGGAAAAAACATCTTGTGACTTTCTACTCAACACTCAGTCCTGAACACACACTTCATAATAAAGTCCACCTTGTTCGTCCCTCTCAGCTGGAAACATCCTGAGGAGCTCGACTTCATCTATGTTAATGCCACACGCACTGCAAAAAATGCCCTTTTTAAAACAAATTTTCACTTTTTTTTTTTCGTTAGTTATGTAAATTAAGAAGCACGGTGAGCACTAAAGAGAGCAGACCTCTGCCAGTCGCGTCTGGCAGCATGCAGGTGAAGCATTTGGGCTGGTTAAAGAAGTCAGCAGTCACTGGCAGTTCAGAACAAAGCAGTCAGGAAAACCGGCTTTTCAAAAATTGTGAATCAGAAGAAGTCGTAAATGTTCACAAAATACATAAAGCTAATGGGTCAAGTAGTGCGCGAGAGACTCACACAACCCAACGCATGATCCCCTCCAGGCATAACACAAGAGGAGGGAAATAAACCGACTGCTTTCTGATGCAACTTATAGTCAATGCAACCTCGACATTGCAACGGATGAAGCAGAAACAGTCTTTACAGTGATGTGTCTCAAGAAAATGCAGTTAATCAAGACAAGTCGTCTCTCAACACTAAAAAACTGGACTTTTTGTAAAATCTTTATAAGAACGACTTGTTCAGATGGACATTTTTTGCAGTGAGCTGCTTCCTCTGGCCTCCAGGTCCAGTTCACCACATCAAACCACATCCCGGGCCTCAACCTACACACAGCACCTTTCAGATGTGGAGGCCTGCTGGGAGATCGAGAGGTCAGCTGATCAGGGCGCGGGAAGCATGTGAAGTCATGTACTGTATTGAGTCCGCCATGAAGGAATGACCTGGAAAACAACAAACAACTGATCCTGTTTCTTTTAATGTGAAGTCAGTTGCTTCAAGACAACAACACACACATCACTGAAACACTGACACACACCGGCCAGAGGTAGTCAAAGGGGCAAATACCTGTCAAAACAGCAGACACAGCACACAGACCCTCCTGGAGCTCTGTCAACAGCAAGACACAAAAACCCAGTCAGCTGCTGGCTTTTGACGCGATACTGATGAATTCATTCAGGACAAAATGGCTGCAGGGAGAAGCTCCAGCTCAGTGTTCACACAAGTCTCCGCTAGGTGGCAGTGTTCCCTTCTCTATCACAGGCGCCGTCCTCTGGAAGGAACTGGTTAAAAACCTCTCAACATTTCTTCCCTGCCACTCTCACCAGGCTCCACTTGTGACTGGGAGAGTTGGTGCATCATCAGGCATCAAAATAACAGCATTAGTTGGAAACGAGACTTCCAGTTCTTTGAGCTCGTCCAAACGCTGCTGTCAGAAGGGAAACTTAATTTTCAGTTGACATCAATAGTAATCTCTGTTACCCCCATACAGTGAGTGGCCTACTGTTAGACTAATTAGATAATGGCACATTTAATTAGATGTAAACGGTGGCACTAAGTAATGGACATGAAGCTATCTCAGCGAGTCGGTTTAATGCCGTCAGACAGGGATCAGGGTTTAAACCCTGTTGAAGTGCAGCGTTCAGCTGCCTACTCAGGCTCAACCTCTTCTCTCCTCTGACCCCACACAGGATCACTGAGAGGTGTGTGGTCTGTTGCACCTGTTACCACAGCCAACACTGATGTCAGTAGGTCCTGAAGTCTACCTTCACATTACTGAAGACAGGTGAAAAGTCACAGCGCAGCAGAGATGAGATGTTCAGGGGTTGTAAGTTGGTCTACACCGCTGACTTTATACTGTGTAGAACATGGATGGTGTTCCAGGTCTGAACATCGAGGCCAAAACATAAATGCCTTAAACCTGCATTCTTTCTTGTGGCCAGCAGGTGGCGACTCCATCGGCAGCAAAAAGAATTAGACTTGTATGTAAGCCTATGAGAAAATAACCCTTCAGTTTTCCAGTGTGTTTATGGACTCAATCACAAAAATAAGATATAGACGGCTGTAACTTTAAACACTGACGCATCAAAATGTTAAACCCACAAACAAATCGGTGGCATCAGGCGGGTTTACCTTCGATCACACCGATCTGTCAAGGAACCACAAGGAAAGACGATTTCATGATGGTACGATGGTTGTATTTGAGCAGCCCCACTCTTCTCTCTGAACAACTGAAATGTTGAACACACTACTCGGCTGTATTGATTTTTTTTTTTTTTTTAGCAGAGTCATGTTGGCCTAAACTAATACGGCTGCACTGCTGTTTTGAACCCACATTCCAACTAAATAATCCAAGCCAAGGGTCCACTTACCAGCTTTCTAGAGACCTTAACTGCCTATCCCAGCCCTCGTTAAGCAATTACAGTCACGTGATAACAAATGGCTGTATTGCAAGGGAAACAGATTGTAATCTGCCTCAGTTTAGCTGCGGCTTGCTGTGTTTGGTCTGAGTCACCTCCACGATCTTAGTGGGTTTATTTATTTAGCACCTTCCAGCACTTCACAAAGTGCTCCAGAATAAAAAATAAGGCATCAAACATGGGCTTAAGAAGAAAAAAATACACCATAAAGTAAGAATGAATTATAAATGACACAGAGGCTAAACAGGGTCTGGAGCTGTTTTTTTTTTTTATTTTAAGTCCATAACCTAAAAAGCACAGTGAGTGAAGAACAACCAGAAAACCCTGATCAGACGTCCATAGAGACCTCAGAGGACCCGTATGAGACTGTTCACTCTGTCCACTGTTCACTCGGTCCACTGTTCACTCGGTCCACTGTTCACTCGGTCCACTGTTCACTCACTCCACTGTTCACTCTGTCCACTGTTCACTCTGTCCACTGTTCACTCTGTCCACTGTTCACTCACTCCACTGTTCACTCGGTCCACTGTTCACTCTGTCCACTGTTCACTCTGTCCACTGTTCACTCAGTCCACTGTTCACTCACTCCACTGTTCACTCACTCCACTGTTCACTCGGTCCACTGTTCACTCGGTCCACTGTTCACTCGGTCCACTGTTCACTCTGTCCACTGTTCACTCGGTTCACTGTTCACTCACTCCACTGTTCACACTGTCCACTGTTCACTCACTCCACTGTTCACTCTGTCCACTGTTCACTCTGTCCACTGTTCACTCGGTCCACTGTTCACTCAGTCCACTGTTCACTCGGTCCACTGTTCACTCGGTCCACTGTTCACTCGGTCCACTGTTCACTCTGTCCACTGTTCACTCTGTCCACTGTTCACTCGGTCCACTCTTCACTCGGTCCACTGTTCACTCGGTCCACTGTTCACTCGGTCCACTGTTCACTCACTCCACTGTTCACTCACTCCACTGTTCACTCGGTCCACTGTTCACTCACTCCACTGTTCACTCACTCCACTCTTCACTCGGTCCACTCTTCACTCGGTCCACTGTTCAGGTTTCTGCCATTTTACCCATGTAACGTTCCCTGTGCGACACTATATCTCTGAATTTATTCTGTTCCCAAAGGTCAAGATGAAGTTCCATGCTCGCATATTAGACTTTACTTTCATGCGTGCCACTTCCATTTCTCTACATTTCCCCCTTGTGTGAGTCTGACTTATAATAATAAGTCTCTAATGATGTATTTGTTTTAGTGCTATGTGTTACAAAGTTAAATTTTTGTAGACGTATTATATTTGGCAAGTGAAATAATTATAATTATGTATGCTGTAAACAGCAAATGCGGCCAGAGATTTGATTGCCCATTAAATCTTAAAACTTTTTCTCCATCAATCAGCACAAATGTCTGAAAAAAGAAAGTCACTGAAAACAAAAGGCACCGAGGGAGACGCATAATGTGTTTTTTTGTTAAGTCTGAACACGATGTCCCTCTTGATTTGAGGCAAAATATAATGCGTTATTACATCTTGTCTCACAGATAATTTTCCAAGCTTGCTCTTTATTAATTCCAAACAAACCGACTTCTGCCAAATGACACTGAATGATTAAAGGAACATTTCCTGCGAGGCTGCAAAGAGGAAGAGAGGAGAACAGTCATAAAAGTTAAAGTCATTTTTGTCTGTTTAACAATGGCAAAATAAATGAATTGAAGTACTGGACAGAAACACACATGTTCATCAACATGAAGCATTATGACACCAAAACAGGCCACATTTGGGCTCAATACAATATATATATATATATATATATATATATATATATATATATATATATATATATATATATATATATATATATATATATATATATATATATATATATATACACATACATACATACATACATACATGCATACATATACATAAACATATATACATATCAAGAAATGTAACATTTAAATAAACAGGTTATTTAACCTGTGATTTATATATGTGTGGTGACAACAATAAATAAACAACTGAAATAAAACATTATTTGTTAATGAATTAATTGTCTATTTAATTATAAACCATATATATTTATAAAGCTTCACATTATTTATTTATGTATTTAATCATTTTATTGTATAATTACATATTCATTCAAATAGTTAGGCATTTAATTATACAGTTATTTATGTATGTTTTCTGTATTTGTGTGTTTAGTTTATGCTCTTAAAACCTCCATAAAATATTATCATAATTTTGAAAAAGATTTTCAAATATTTTACCAAAATTGTGTAGTTTATAGTTTATATTGTATATCATAGTGATAGTGATAGTGATATGCAATATTTGTAGTAATAGACATACTATATATATTTCCACTATCAAAATGTACATTAATTATGTTTTGTAATATATTCTTGAAGCTAGGGGACAATAACATGTTCAGATATATGTGGAACACTCCCAGACATTATAAGGTCATTTTGATATATTGCATTCCAAACAGTCAAGCAGCCACATTCATATTATGAAAAAGTCAGAATCTGTAAACTGCAAGTTTCTTTTAAAGTTTTCTTTTAGAAACATGCTGCTCTGTGTCACTAACAGCTGATTATCCTGGATTGTAATTTCACTAAATATAGCTTAATTGCACTGCAACACAGTATCATTACAGTCAGCCTAACAACTATCTTTATATCAAAGCAAACTTTCAGAGCAAGGCATCACTCAGGCAGTACAGCACCTACAACCTCACATTTACTGTAAACATGCTGCTTTTTCTTGTTGGCGGATCATAAGGCCTCAGTGACAAACTGTGTTCTGCTCTCATCACAGTTTGAATGCATCTGTTTACAGAACTGCACATGAATGTGTCATGGTGATAAAAACGTATTCACAATTAATCTGAAGAAAAAACAGAACAGAAGCTTTTGTCTCAATTAACATCACTGAGACAAAACACAACTCTTGTTTTGCTCTTGCAGGATTTGAAGTTGGTGGTTTGGAGACTTTCTGAAGACACAAACTGCCCTGCTAGACATTCAGTCGAGCCGGTTCTTAAAAGAAGGGACTGACATTGCACTTGATATCGATTTGATCATATGTGCATATTTGATGTGGCGCCCTGAGTTTGTGGTGCCCACATACTCTTTTGAAATATTTCTTTTGAAGCACGTACTACAAAAGGAATGTTCCAGAGGAATTTAGTCCATATTTCCAGGCACTTTCTCTCAACCCAAGCTCCACTCCCGTTGGGCTTACATTCAGGGTAAATGAGCGTTATGCCCTGCTCCATTATCAGACCTGAACCTGCCATAAACTGCACAACAAAGATGTTTTCAACCCTTAGAATTTTGATAATTCATAATCATTAACAACAAAGTATATGATCCAGGCACAAACCGCAAGAAACTCAGAAGAGAAATGTTTTTCTCTCCAAAATGCTGATCCCAGTCCAGCACAGAGTCAGTTCAGAGCTGCTGCTGAACCAGTTGGAGTACAGGCATGGGTTTGGGCTCTTCTGAAGGTTTATAGGATGATTATTTGTCAGAAGCCCTGTAAGTGCTTCTGGCATTAAAAAACAAACTGAATTATTTATTTTTCCTCTCCTAATGCATAAACACGCCTGCAGGTGGCCTGTAACTGCCCCCATTAGCTGGAAAACACAATATCTCATATTCATAAAGACAGTCCAAGTTCAAATATTGTTGAAAATTAACAGTTAAAATGTGTTTTTCTAAAGAAATACTGTAAGAAAATTGAATTGATGATGATTTATTAACCTTTAGATAACTCTGCTTCAGAGTAAGTGGGAGAAAAAGTCATTACAGTTCTTTATTTTCCTTATTTACTCTTAATTTGTGAATGTGAAAAAAAGTCAAAAACGAAGAAGAGAGAGAAAACTTGCACAATATCCACGTTTAGGGTTTCAATAATGATAGAATCTATTGCTGGATTTGAAATCTCATTAGCTGTGGCTGTTTTTGTTTATTGGCCTTTTGTTTCCTCCGACACGACGATATCGTACAAAAACTCCCACTTAAGCGGACGCCTAAATCTGCATTATTCTGACAAAGCTGACTGCAGTAACACAATAAAATCATTTGTGACTGGATGAGTGCGACAGGTACAGCCACCATTTGCCACTTTAATTCTGTCTGTGAGATAAACACACTCCACACACACACACACACAAGCGAAGCCCGCGGTCGTTACTCTGCCCTGTGCATACATTTCCACAGCTAGTCCTCTGATCTGAGGCCTTGATTTTTTTTGGGGAGCTGCTGTGTTCTCGGCCGCCTCCGGCTGCATTTTAGTTCTGTTATTTATCACCAAGTGTCACGGCGCCCAGAAGGGAAGACGAGGGAAAACAAGTCTCATCTTCTATTATTCTTTGGTACACCTCCTCACTCACCAGACAGGGAAGCTGGTGTGTTGGGTGTCAGCGTGGATTTTAATTGGTCTGTTTCAGGGAGCATCATTGCGTTGGCATTTTAACTTCCCTCACTGTCCATTTTCTAACACTTAGAATAAGGTGTCAAGAGTCGGAGTTACTCAGTTTGGTTGTCAGCTTCATCCTGAGATACGTAAACGACCGCTCTTCATCAGTGTGTAATTAATGTTGCAGTTTATGACTTTGAAGTGGCTTTAATTAATGTTGTTACACTAACAATGTTCCAAATGACAATGTAATGTGACAATGTGAAACAGGAGACCCAAAAGAACAAACCTACGAAGAATAATAATCACCTGAATCTGCAGCTCTCCACTGTTTAAAGAGCTTTGTAGTGAGTTTCATTCACTCTCAGTGCTGCCACATGCATATGACAGCTGCTTCACACAAAAAAAAACCCAGAGTACACTTCCTGCTGTGCAACGAACAGTAGTGGTGTGTGGATCGATACAGAAATATCGATACTGCCAATCAAACATATTCTGCTCTTGATTCTCATATTAAAAGTCTTTCTATAAGCTCAGTAATTTGATGTAAGTGTGTATTTTATCATCAACAGGGACACAGCAGACTGAGTGTAACTGTGCTCCCACACGGATTTAATCAAATAAAACCCAGTGAATAGGAACTATTTGTCCCTCCGCCTGTCATGGTGAACATGCGTGGAGCTTATTCACCTCTCAGATGTACTGCATGTAATTTGTGTGGGAGGACTGTGAGGAACTGTGGCAACACCACAAACCTCGTTAAGCATCTGAGATTGAATCATAATACAGAATATAATGAGGTTATGCAGCAGGAGTCTGAAGAGGAGGAGGAGGAGGAGGAGGAGGAGGAGGAGGAGAAAGGTGCTGCTCGGGCCAGATGGACTTAAATCAGGTTCTGGCAGGTTTTCTACAGGTGCAGAGAGAAAGTAAGTGTTGTTATTGGCAGCATTCATCTCTGATTCTGACCGTGATCCAGACTGATTCTTGTCGGTCTAAGCTTCAGCTTGTGTGTTGATTTTCCAACAGTGTGAAATCTCTGCACTCTTAGAACGCTGTTTATTTAACTTTTCAGTGTCTGTGAGTTTACTCCTAGGGCGTGTTCTGATAAATTAATCTATTTCAACCCAAACATGATATTTTCCTGAAGGTAACCAAGTTGTTTTGTTGCCTAAATGTAACTAAACTGTGATTGATTAACACGACTTACCATGACAAGACAATTCAACTCATTTTGTCTTCTCCTGTGTGTCCAAAACTCAAAATCATAACTAAAAGAAAGTGAATATTCATCAGGAGCGAAGACGCAGGCCTCTAAATGAGCGATCACGTTCCTCTGTAGCTACCTGGATTTGTGAATAAGCAACAGCTTCAAATTTGCCACATAAGTTGATGATATGTCAGTGTTGTGCTCAAAACTCAAAAGGGGGCATTGCAGGTTTAAATATCCCTGTTCAGTCAGTCACACCCAGGTCGTCCTGTGTCTTCCTTTAACACTGAATCTTAACAAACTGCACCACCGGTTACAGATTGAGGACTTAAGTAAAAATGAAAATACATGAGAAAGAGGGTCTGCTTGAAATGTAGAGAAAAGTGTAATTTAGTTCCAGAAATGGCCAGTTTTGAGCGCCTGCCACAATCCAGATGCACACAGACATAATTATTCTCTGTGGTCTGCAGTAGTAACGACTTGGGTTAAGAGAGTAAACAAGTCCTGTGGTGTGCTGACAAAGACAAATGACACACTCGCTCTCCTTCCCTTAACCCTCGTGCTTTCCCTGTGCATCCAGCTGGGCCTACAGCAGAGACGCCTCCAGTTTCTCATGCTTAACATTTCAGTTCTGAGCTGGAGATAAGAGCAGAGAAGGAGAAGCAGAGTGGGAAGACATGGAGGGAGAGGACGCTCTAATTATCTAATTGGCCACTTGTGGTCTTCCCTCGGTGGAAATGGCCTTGTAACGGCTCTATAATGGGCTCTTTCTCACACAGGTGCTTTCCCAGTGCGAGTCCAGCCACCAACACAGATGGTAGAACTTCATCTTCATCGTCCTCCTATTGCCATTTCCCACTTTCATCTTTTTCCTCCCCACCATTTCAGTTATCTCATAAAATACCACATATCCCACTGGTTTTCATTATTTTTCATAAGGGACCTGAAACTAACTTGTTCTTCCTATTCTATATGTTCTTGTGGGGCAGTTTGAGGACATTTTAAAATTATGTTTTCTCAGGTGTTATAAATAGTTTGTAAGGCTATAAATGTATAATAAAATAACCCTCTGGTGGTAAAATGTTTAATGTAGCTATCATTTTTAATGTTTCCAGTGGTGTCACTTGCTAGTATTTAACACCAGTATTCATAGGAAACCATATGTGATCATTTGTGGACGCTGGTCACATTCAGCAGACTTGTGTTTAAGATGTCTTTCTCATTTTGAATCCAGAAGAAGCGATGTAAACCAGGGACAGGCTGGAGTTTAATGTGCAGATGTTTCTCTGCTCAAGAAGCACAAAGAACATGAACGTGGGTAAACAAAGCAATTTCTGTCTGTATTTGTGGCAACAGAAAAACAAGTATTTTTAATGTGAAGCTCGGCAGCCTTGTTTGTGGAGAACAAAACAGGTATTTAAAACCAAAATATGTTTTTTCCTTTTGTGCCTAAATCTATCCGGAGCAGCATCAGAGCAGCATTGTTTGCTGTGTTGCAACATAAAGAAACATAAAGTTTTAGCCCCTGTGGTTTCTGCAGACATGAACATTTTGCCAACATTTATTTTGGCGATTGGGTTGCTTAGGTCAAACCTTAGATTATCTCACCGTACGACTGGTAAAGACAGTCTAATCACAGGAATAAATGTTGGTGCCGTGCAGTTCTGCAAACCACAGATTATGTGTTATACCAAGTTTTATCACCAGAGAGACGGTTGAAAAACATCCTGACGATTCCTGGAAAAAAACCCTGCTTTTGTCGGGTGAAACAGGAAGCAAATGAAACCTTCTAACATGAAGGACAGCTCACAAAGATCATCAGATCAGACACTTTACCTCGCTGTAGAAACAATGATATGATACGAATGACACAAAGACATTTGGTGTGTCTGAGGGCGGCAGAAACATCCAGCGCCAACATTTTATTGTGGTGTTCGGTCAGGGAAACGATCCGTCCTCTTGTTTTCTGGTAAACTTGTTAATATATTAATGACGTGACATTTAGGATTTAATAGCGAGATATATAGCTTACCTAAATAAAAGGCAATATTATAAATCTTGAAACTGAGCCTTGCTCATAAAATAATGTTTTACTTACCATTTCTATTTTCTGGGATCCAGGGTCAATTTGTGATATTTAATGAGAATGTTGATTTAGTCATTTGACGAAAGTAGAAACGGGGCGTGGGAAATGAAACGTGAATAATAATTCAGCAAAACAGAACAAGCAGGTAGATCATTAAACAAGTGGAAACAATTTTTACCTCACTCCGCTCAAACAGAGTCGGAGAACTGATGAACATCTTTCGAACCATCTATCCACTTTCATACTGAAACCTCTCAGAGAGCATGATTACAAAGAGCGACAGAGGAAAACACAGAGAAGAGGAAGGTGTGGGTGGAATTCATCTTCTGACCAGACAGCAGGTCTTTAACGAGGCCTGAAACATCTCCAGGCATTTTAATGGGCAGATTTTCGAGGTCTCAACACTCACCCACAGGCACAGCAGAGCAAAATATCAGAGCCAAGTGCAGGAGAAAAAATAAAACCCATATTATAAACTACTCTGAAGCATGATGTCATTACTGCTGAGCGATGGTCTTGTGTCAAAAGAAAAAATACATTGATAGAAAGGAAATATAAAGCAAAAATCTGAAGTCAGAGACTGGGGCCGGATTAATGTTGGGTCGTTTGTCACAGTAAAAACTTTGTAGAGTTTATTTGTCATTTGAAGCAGCAGATGTTTTGTTGTGAAGAGGAAATGGATCAGAAATGTTGACCGCTCGCCTCTACCAGTCATTTAGAGTTGTCAAGCCCTGCGAGTGACCCACCACTCCACACCTGACAGCCCATGACACCCAGCGAGGGGTCGAACTCGAACACTCGAACACTCGAGCACAAGGCGTCTGTACACGAGATGCGAGCTCTACCGACTGAGCTGCCGTGGCGCCTCTCAGTCTCTGTTTTTAAGAATAAATTCCTCTGACATACTATTTCTGTGAGGAGAGCCTACAACATAAACATTATTTGACATCCAACCTATAAGAAACTGCATACAATTATGTGTTTGTGTGTGTCTGTCGGCTCCTAATTGCCTTTAAAAACACAGAGTGACACTGTGTTGATCTAAGTTGTCTGAATTAAATATCTTTCTGGGTTGTGGAAGGCTCCCTGTTGAAGCCTCGGTGCAGGAGGGTTCGGCTCAACACATTTCAGATCCAGGAGCTGGCAGAGTGGTTGCCAGGCAACCGGTTGTGTCGTCTCAGACCGAAGCTGCAGTCTCAAAAATATAAACCCACTCTTTTTAAATTATCAGGCCAGTTTTCTCCCTGTCAGACGGGTACACAGGCGGCCCTGTAACACTGGACTATTCCCTTTGACTTCGTTCCATACGGCTTTTAAGTGGCATGAGAGATCACATAAACATAACCAGAAGGTTTGCACCACCCTAAATTAATAATCAGTTAATTGGTGTGTCTGTTGACAACAGCAATGCCTATTTATTTATGCTCTTTAAAGCTTTATGGCACTTAATCCTTAATGCAGTCCTGTCTCTAATTCATATAGTCACAGAAATGTCAAATTACAACGGTAAAATTAAAAAAAAAAAAAAAAGAATTATGAGAGAAGGGTCGGAGCCAAATGCAGAAAGGAGGGAGGCAGACAGGGTTCAGGAACTGAAGCTGAATGATACCCAAGAGTCAAGAAGCCAAGAAAACCAGATATGGTTAAAAAACACAAAGTAGCAACAGAAGAGCTTAAACAAAGTGCAAGCAAAAGCACAAATCAATGAACACACAAGGAACTGTGAGGTAGAAATGCTAGAAACACATGTAGACACTGGGCTGAAACGTTGGGAAACACAGGATGGTAACAGAACGATCTGATAAAGACAAGAGGAGCATCAAGACCACATATAGCCACACTAATGAGGGGATGAGCTGCAGGTGGAGTGAGGCGGGGAAAACAACAGGTGAGGGAAAGGAACGGAAAAACACTGGAAGAAGGGAAAATCACACAGAGGGAAGAACTGAAAAGCAAAATGCGACACATAAGGGCACAATTTCAAAATAAAACAGGAAGTAAGAGAACATCAAAAACCAGGATCATGACAGCTAACTGACTAACGAAGTTCATCTCACCTTGACATTTTGGAACAGTCTTCATCAAGTTTAAAGCTCAAAGATCCACTTATGGGGGATATTTTTAGGATTGCCGCTGTGTCTGGTGAGTGATTGCAGAAAGTTCAGGGAGAGGATGCAGAAGACCGTCCTTGGACAGAGTCAAGGTTCATGATGCTCCCTGATGTGGCTGGAGCTCGTGATCGCTCACTGAATGTGATGACAGCTGCTGAAGAAGCCTGTGAGATGCAATGCTCTGTAGTCTTACCTCAGATTATTTGTCACATACACATCTGACAGTTTAACATACATGTTGATGATTATTGATGACTATTGATTAGCACTCTCTTACATTCAGGTGTGAATGTGTCAAAATCTACAACTTCTCAACATTCACATTTACAGTTCGACTGTTTATAATGTTAAACCTTTTACAGATGTAATATCCTATTTCAGCAATAAGATAAACACAGAAGAGCAGTCGGGTCGTGTTTGTGTACTTCATGCTTATAGTAGTGACACAGTATGGAAAGGTATATTTAATATTTGGGACCACTTTCATCCATCGTGTGTGATAGGATTCTGCTGAAGCCTGGATAACTTTCAGGAAGCCTCAAGGAAGTCTCTGGAAATCTGCAAGCAAAATGAAAAGTCTTCTCTCTGGCAGAACCTGTTTGAAGCTGTGTTTTCTATCCTCACATGCCTCCGTTATGTAAAAAAAAAAGCTCCTGTTGAGTCGTATTAAGTATCGTTCTGAAAATGTAATCTTCTAAGCAATGTTCAAATTTAATCTACCTTAGTGAGACGCTCGGTCGGTGGTTGGACTCCATTTGATTCCACTTCATTCACATAATCTGTCATCTGTATGAATATGTGTTTGTGTGCCTGTGTGAGAGAGAGACATGAGAGAATTCCCTGTTCACTACTGTCAGCATACAAACCATTCACGAGTGAATCCTGCCATGCATGATGGCATTATGACCCTTTTTCCACCACCATGGCCGCGGGCAGTTTCTCAGTCTGTTTAATGTGTTGCCTGAGGGAGAAGTTTGCATACACTAACTCTGCTTATAGAGGGAGTCTCTCCTGTGTGCTGTGTGCAGGATGCCTATTTCCATAGCAACACAATCTCAAAGTAAGCGAGAGCGGGGCTTCGAACAGACGAGCAGGCTGTTGCACCATCCCTGCCACTCGATTGCAACTATGAGTATCTGATCAAGGCCATTGAAGACACTTATAAATTAGAAATGGGTTTCACAAGGGCATGATGGTAGACGGTTCAGTGCACAGATTGTTAAAATAATCTGGTTAAATGATCAAAGCCAACAAGTGTGTTTGTGTTAAAGCTCTTATTCTGTTAAAATGACTGGTGTGATACAGACTCTCCTGTATTGAGAACTTAAGTAGGTATCAATACTGTGTTTAAGGCAGATATATGAAGGAGACATTTTCAATAGAAATTATGCGGTCCTCATAAAAATGACAGGGTAGCTGTGAAAACAGCTTATCACGACCCATATTTGTGTTTCTTGTTAGAGTAGTATAAAGAGCTAAAAGTCCGTATACGCAGGAGGTCAGGATGGAAAGTCCAGTAAAACAAGCACAGGACTTTGATTCAGGATGCCGCTGTTCGTGTCCAACTTGAAACCTGAAGTCAACTGTTTTTTAAAGTTTCTTAATGAAAACGTTTAGAAAGTTGTTATGAAATGTAACATACATAACGTTGGGCTGTTTGTTACTGAAGCTAGAGAAGTAAGTCTTTTTTAAGTTCAATGTTTTCCTAAACCTCACCGAGTAGTCTTAGTACCTTAAACTAAGCAGGTACTTTTGTAACAGAAGTTACAGAAGTAGCATAGATATTGTTTTCCTGAACCTAACCAAGTCATTTTCCTGCCTAACCTAACTAACTTGCAAGCATCCATGTTTTCCTGGAAATGGTGATATGTGTTGTTTTAGGAGTTGGTGGCTGTCAACCTATTCATTTGTTTTGGTGCGGTTTGGTAATGTGTTGGAAATGAAATATGACAGAGGGGTGAGATGATCGCAGATGTTTTGTATGCAGATTCAAGGGTTTCAATATCTGGTTTCTATTTTGACACATGGCAGCAAACTGTAGATCATCCCTCAAGTGCACAAAAAATGCCACTTGATATGCATGAGAAACAAGTGTTTGCAGTGCTCACTGGAGTGGCACATTGCCATCGCTATAAATCTGTCAGCTGCAGTATTTTATCTGCTGTGTTTTGGATGAGGAAAACTAAAAAGGCACATATAACTCAAAGTCTTTGTGCTCATTTTCTCACGATTAAGAGGCCATTCTTGGTTATTTTCCTCTCAAACCAGGACAGATGTGGACACAGAGTGGTCAGGGCTCCAGTGGTCAGGGGTGTGTCTGACAGCAAAGAGGAGTTTGTTTTAATATGTCCACTTGGAAAATCCTCTGGGGAAATATCATGGATTCTGGTGCAGATGTTTCACTGTGTTTGCATGCTTGGAATTGGGGTTGGGCCCTTTGATCTAAATGAAAATGCACCGCAGAGGTTTGCAGATCGGGTGAGTCGGAGCTCTGCGCAGAGAGCAAATCAGAAAGTGTTCCCACCTCCGGATTTTCCCAGGTTCCCCTGCAGAGTATACCTTCTGTGATCAGAGACATGGGAATACCACAGCCTGTCGCCTTGATCCATCTCTCTCTTGGCACAGCCTGCAAACATTTGGCATCTTCAGTGGAAACACTGTGAGCCGGTGCCAGCAGTGGCAGACCACCAATGCCTGCATACTTCCTCCCGCAGAGTTCATTTTTGTATCAGCTCTGCTCTATCATCAGTGTAGTTTCACCACACAAAGGACTCACTTTTGAATGCAAAGTAGTTAAACAGGCGACTGAAACAACCGTGTGTTTACGATGGGAAAAAGTTCAACATCCCCCTGATCTTGTTAGCTACAACAAAATAAAATCTTGTGTGTACCTACAGCGGGTGTCACCATAACGCCAAAATGAATTAATAATCGCAAGGTTTTAAATGAGATTAACACACAAACATATGACTCACAGACTCTGACTTAATATTAACGTAGGAGTAGCTAATCGCTAACAATGTGGTGATGCCAAATACAAAACAGTGTGAGAGAGCAGGTCTCTGCATCCAGGTGTACTGTGAGGTGGATGTCCACCTCTTTATAACATTATACAAACACTCAATGAATAATAACACACTACATGAAGATTCCTAAGAAAACATATTCTATATCATTACAACTGGGAGGAGTCTATATTTAATTCTGCTTACAACTACATTATATTTTGCTATAAACTATATTTTCATTTAAAGTTTATAGACTGCTTATACATAAATAAAAGGGAAACATAAGCAACATTATGAAGAAATTGGTATTTTGTGCAACTTGGCAATTTCAGAGAAAAAGCACAACTGTCGTGAGTGAAAATCTGTTTTATCTAATAATTTGTCAGATATGATGTCACATTATGAGCTAACTACTTGTCATAACATCGTCATCTCTTGTATGCTCAGACATTATCTGCACGCACGCGACTCAAAACAGGAACATCATGGCAAACCAACGTAACCTGAACCAGAGACAGTGACACCTGGCTCGAACATGCTGCTGGCTGAACCTCTGTCAGAAACGGCTAACTTGGCTTAAAGTTGTGTGTTGGCGACTTTGCTAATGCAGGCAAACGTCAAACAAGTGCAACAACACATATAGTGTAACTGAGCAAGCCAGCTAATATTACTTTCAGCAACAAGTCCAGCTCGACATCTGCTGTCAGTGTCAGCACACAGTTCAGAGAAAAAGAGAGAAGATTTACTCTTGTCTGGCTTGCGTTTTGCTCGGTAACTGTTTATTTCTTGTCAGCTTCCCCGTCAGTGTCATCTTCAGCCCAGAAACTCTTTTTTAGTGACTTTACTTGCAACATTTTTCAGGTTCATGATTTTACTGCATGATTTATCCCTGAGGGCAGAAAATGGTCCCACAATCTATTTTATAAAGCATCTTGATCTCAGAGTTCATATCAGCTTTCTCTCTCATTGACGCTGGAATCAGGCCATGTTGAGGAGGACAGTGTTGTTATTCCTATTTTTTTTCTGCACTCAATATTACTTTATGGTGATCAGTATTGTGTCCTGTGGCTTTAGTTAATTAGACAGTTAGTTATATAGTTAAAGCTTGTAATCAATTTGTTTAATGTCATCTTTGTGTCAAATGTTGGTCTTTTTGCCAAATGATAAAAATGGAAACAATCATAGCCAAGACTGTAACAAAAGAAGGCTTTATATTATGTTATGAGATCAAGTTTAAGTTTACAAAAATCAGTTCTGAGCTGAAGAAAAAAAAACTTTGTTTTTTTTCCAATGTCAGTAGCAGGAGACCCAATATTGATCCTTGTGGAAAACCTTCTTAATGAAGATTTAGGGGGCGTTATTTGAAATCATCCAGAGGAACACTTTGAGATCTTGCATAAAATCAGAAATAATTCAGTAATAAGCAACTTGTTAAACAAAATGGTGTAACTGACAGTAACAAAGTCCCTGGACATACAATATGTGCAAACATAATGTTGCCTTTCAACAAAATTCAACTGAGTAAGAGTGGTTAGACTATATTCTCTGTTGCTCTATATGCAGTATGCTCACCAACAGCACCATCTTTAGAGTGCACAGTAAATGGTTATCAAATTATTTTCTAAGTACATTTTCTCCTTCACCCACCAATAATATTTCACTCTGGTTTACACGTTAAACGAAACATGCAAAAACACTTGGCTAGGATAACAGCTTCCTCAGGACGAATTACTCCTTAACTGTATTTCACATTTCTGTCAATGAGAACTGAGATTTGGTTGTTTTTCAAGGCAGACGTTTACAGTATATCAGCAGATGTTAGACATTTACGAGGAAATGAGTAATAAAGCATTTACCTCCATATCCTGAGACACAATTGTTAAAGTCATTTAGGAAATATGTGGTTTGGCTGGGCCATGTCCCGGGCCTTTTTGTGCCAGGCAATGACATTCCACTTAAGCTAACACTGCAACTGTACATGAATTACACTATCGCACTGTTAGTACATTACTCCCAAATGTACAGAAGGAATAGCCTGAGTGATCTGTGTGAAAATGAAAATTGTTAAAGAGAAGAATTAAAAAAGAAATCTTGCTTTTACTCTTATATTCCTGTTTTCTTATTCTTATATCCTCGTGTTTATCTGTATATGTCATATAAGCTGCTGGATGCCAAACTTTCCCTCAGGATCAACAAAGCATCCATCCAAACACAAATCTGCTGTCAGTCCTTCTGTTCTGCTGTCCATCCATCTATCCAGTGTGGTGCAGAAATGCAGGTCTGACATTTGCTGCTGCAGTAAATAAAATGAAGTTTCACCTCATAATTTTTGTTTTTATTGCCCCGTGTTGTCTCCCACTTGCTTCACCATACACAGAATCTGTTGTGAATGGCAACACTGCCTCATTACCTCTGCTGAGGTGCCCTTGAACAAGGTCCTCAAACCCAAACGGCTCGGTGGAGCTGCTCAGTGTCGGCCACATCAGACTGTGGTTAGCAACAAACATGTGTAACTGTGTGATTGTGATTAAGGTGTAAACGAATCTTCAAGGAATTCTCTATTTTTGTGAGGAGTTTTATTCTTTCCTCTCTTTTCTCCTCCTTTAATTTCATGTGTCAGGATCCACCTCTGTAACAGTGAAGGTGACAGTCTGTATATTAAAACTGGTCACGATCAGTAAAGCAGATACAGACTGACGAAATGGTATAAAATGCTGCGAGCGCAGGTATCGTCTGTGTTCCATCTTGGATGTTCTCTCAAAGTGCACGGAGACCTCATCAGCCTTCATCTTTGATAATCATCAGATAGACCCGAGTGTCCTGCAGAAATGGTGTGAAATGGTTTGATGTTCTTCGCCTCGGGGCAGCTTCACGTTTAGATATCTGCAGGTGACTTTTATGCAGGGCCCTCTGTGATCCGAGTGTGGTGAGATGAGCGAGTGCTGCATGGGAAATTCACAGCTCACATCTTTTACATATAAAGCAACTGAATTACACTACCCTGAAGTTATGTTCCCATTAAACACAGGCTCCGACCACAGATTCATTAAGTTGTAAATGAGGTAGCTGAGCGTCTGTCTTCTTAAATGAAAACTCCCGTCACATTTGCCACAGTAAAGTTTCAGTAGATCTATGACTTGGGTTCGGTGGTATGAGCTAGTAACACCTTGTGCATCACGAAGTGTTGTAAAAACCCCGAAACACATGTGGAGGTGAAGCTTTTATCAATTAGATGGAATGTAAATAATTGTTTGGCGGTTAAAATAATTACAAAGCGACGCACTCGCTGGTGAAGTTGAAAGCAAAGTCAGGACCTCACAAGCTATTTAAGACACTGCGGGCTATGCCTGCTCGAGCTAAACTCTCCATGAGCCGAGCGCTAAGGAGCCAATAAAAACAGCCTCATTTAAGCTGCAGCTACTTGGCACACGGTGCTTTCAGATGAAAACAGCCTCTACGCCCCGTCAACTTCATGCAGCAGAGTGCATTTTCAGTGTGCAAGCTGGGCAAAAAATCATGGTTAGACATAAAGGGAAGTCAGTACTCATTCTCTCTGAACAGTCATTACAGGAGGCCCCATGTCAAAGCACAACTTCTACCACTATTAAGCATCTATCTAACTTCCATGTCACTGGAAAAAAGTTGTGAGAACATCTACATGCCGTCCTCCACAGCTGGATGACAACGTTGATCCCTCATCTAATGTTGAAAATGTGTTATTGCTACAGAGGCAGACGCTTTGCGGCATTCATTAACCTCAGGACCTTCAGATTTGTTGAATAATTTCACCACTGAACAAAACTCTTTGTGTTTGTGTGAAAAAGTTTACTCGTTAGAGATGCGAGTCCTGTCACGCAACTTCAACCCATTCAAGCCAATACCCGGAGGAGTCGGAATGCTTTGATGCCTTTTCAGACAAAGAGCAGGTAGATATTCTTTTTTTTCTTATGTGTTCTGTATTTAATAATTCTGCAACAGTTTGATATTGGAATGTTTGATCCTATCTGAGTCAGACTTCAAAGACAGCTTCATGATGAAAACATGAAGTGCTCTAATTGCCAAAGAAAAGGGAAGAGTGAAATCACGGCGCAGCTTTAGATTGAGGGGGGTGTTTCTGTAAGTCTGACATCAAAGTTTGTTCTTTTACATCATACTGTATCCTGATGGAAATCTCTCGGTGACAAATGTCTTCAAGAGCACTTACAAAAAGTGGAAACACCAATCATCCGCTAGAAACTAGCACAGCTGCACCACCATGGACCAAAACATGACGCAATCATTTCAGTAACTGTGGACACAGTTTTACATTTCATTTAAATTTAACATACACTTTCCATTTCTCCAAAATATTCAGTATATATACCATATATTGGTTTCCCTTTAAGAGCAAAATTATAGCATCACGTGATATTGGTATCAGCAGTCATCAGAATAGCTCTTCGTTTGTTTAATGTATTTATTGTGCTGCCTTGATGTTAACAGCATGTCCAGAGATCAGGGGAGTAATTTGGCCACAGAACCTGGTGGACGTTCGGCTCACAGTCTCAGGGAGTGTTTGCAGACATTACACAGAAGTCTCGGTTGCATTCGATGGAAATTATGTTCACTTAAACAATAGCTGCTCCCACTTAAGGGATGAGAATTTCCAAAGTCTGCATTTCTAGACTGATTACACCGTAACACCTGTTCCATTTCAGGGCATCCTTCGTTTGCTTCATCAGTAAATATGTTATTTTATCTAAACGTTTGAAAAAGCAGCCCAGGAGGGGACAGTGGCAGCAGCTCGGACAACTAAACTGGATATTATTGACAGGACATCAGTGCAGTGCAGTGTCTGTTCGGCTCGGCTTCCTGCGTATCCGTCAGCACCAGACTGGCCATTTGTGGCTGAAAATGCCACCGCAGAACCTAAACTGATCAGATAAAAATGTGAGACAAAATACTGTGTTAAAAAAAGAGGGAGAGTTTGTTTACCTAGACGAGAGATTGGCAGGAGAGACAAACACTTGGCATCCAGTGTTGTCTTTGGTCTCCCCTCAGCACATGTTGCCCACCATTACGATTCAGAAACGATGGTGTGTTCAAACATTGGTCTTTCCTCCTTAAAAGGACACAGGCTGGTCTGTGTTTACAAGGTTCTGTGATGGGAGAGTTTACTTTAGCTTCACTCAGGACTTAATTTGAAATACTTGTCCACAGTGTTAACAGAGAGAGGAGACACAGACAGGCAGATGTATTCAGAGCTCTACTTCAGTGTGAGTCTTATTAAATGAGCTCCAGTTTGTGCAGAGTGCACCACTGATTTAAGTCAAGACAAACATTTGCTTCAGATTAGTCTTGCACTGATTCTATCAGCGCTGAATGTTGGGTGTTCACCGGTGCCTCGTATAATTATGAGCGATGTTGTGTTGAGATTTTCCAGGAGCTGAATGACTGGAAAGTCTGCAGAAAAGAAGACGCCCCGTGTCATCAAACAAGGCTGGTCTCCTAAATTTGTACACCTTCGCTCCTAGAACGTAAACTGACCCCGTCCGTTGTGTTTTTTTCCCCGTGACCACATCAGTCGGGTAGATTTTTAAGAACTGGCTCAGCAGTGCCTCGACATGAATGGGACATTTAGAGGACTGCTGACTGGGAGCTGTGTTGTTCCTCACATGTGGTCTGTGACCCTCGTTTCAAACAGTGTCGAAAAAAGAAAACAGGATGCGTAAAGCATTTGACTCGGCCCATTTGTGCGTGTGACTAAAAGTGAGGCAATGGGGCAAGTCCAGACATGCAGAAAAGAAAATAATTCACTGACCGTCAGAGGCTCCTGTGCCTGCTGCGCCAGATCTGTGATCTGACGCTCGGCTCTTTGAATGAAAAGCAAACTTTAAACCAAAACCATTCACACAGTCCTGGAGTTTCCTTCTTGTGAAGACAAATATCTTACTGAGAGAATATTACATATATTTAAAGAAGACACCAAAATTAGAAACAGTTCCTCTTAATTTGGTGTCATCGTTTTGTCTTGTAATCTTTCATGCCAAAATCTTAACTTTAGGGCATTTGAGAACTTTATAGATAACAGCGACGATTAGTTCTTCTGATCCCTTTGATGCTTCATGATATCTGCTTAAGAAACTCATGCTTGAATTAAAGTTTAAAAATATGATGTGTTTTGCATATTTTTCTTGACTTTGTCTCTACTTCTAATATCTGTTTATATGATTAAAATCCACAGTCATCCCTACTTGCACACACAGGCAATGTGATCTCAGATACACTCATGCGTCTCTAAAAATAACCCCATACCTGGAAAAGTCTGGTTTACACAGCATACCGTATCACCCTTTCACCCTCAGAAAGAAGTGGCATTAGGAACCATCAATCTCTGTCGAGTGTGTGACAGAGAGCCCTTGTGTTTGGTTAATACTCTGAAGTGAAAGCTAACATGGAGCAGTGAGCTCTCTCATGTTGGAACTAGCTGAGTGGAGGAGGCACTCACTGCTGCAGGTGACATTGCCGGGGCTGAATGTGGAGTTAACGCAAAATGAAACCAATGTTTCTTTGTGTGTGAAGTCTAAAAATGTAATCAAAAATCACGACCTTTGTCTTTTCTTGGAAACCTAATTATGAGCAACTATAGACTCATTGTGTTATATTTACAATCAAGCTGTTGGGCCCTGAAACAACTGTCCGACACCTGTGACAGTAGAAGAAAGTGGTGATGAAAATTGAAATTTGTGCATCGATGCTGAAGTTCTTACATGCTAATTTCGGGTGAAGAAGGCAGCGATTAAATCTGTTTCAACACACTTTCACAGAGGAATAATTCAGTCATGTTGTGGACAAAAGCACAGTAAACATATTGTT
The DNA here is from genome assembly GCF_904848185.1 of Acanthopagrus latus. Classification (NCBI taxonomy): domain Eukaryota; kingdom Metazoa; phylum Chordata; class Actinopteri; order Spariformes; family Sparidae; genus Acanthopagrus; species Acanthopagrus latus. The sequence continues at coordinate 29,915,681 of NC_051056.1, forward strand.
ATTAACAATACAATAACAATAGGAAGAAACATCCTCATCACATCAACTACAGGCCTTTGTCACAGAAAACACTTGGAGGTAAATACTGACTGCTCATTGTCAAATATTGTCCAGTAAATGCTTTTTGCTTGTTATTATGTAAACTGCAAATAATGGCATGTCTAATTCAAAGCATATTGAATATCCTACATATACATCAGCAACCAGCTGGCTGCAGTATATCTGTTGTTGTTGTCGGAGGACTGTGGAGATCCAGGCAGCCACACGGAGCTCCAAGTGAATGATTAGCCACAGACCCCTGGGAGATCATGTGACCTTTACTGCTGAGGGTCATACAGAGCGCGCATGTGTCGCCTGTGTGCACACAACTAATCAATCACCTGCTATGACTTCTAGAGGTTTATATTAGGCATTCATGGGATGCAGACTTTGTTTTACAGGCACAACAGTCTTAAATTCTGAATGAGTAATCAGCGAGGAAGAATTAATCAGCGAGGAAGAAGACAGTGGATCTAAATCGCGCTCTTGTAACTTCTGAGATCACAGAGACTGCGTGCAGGCCACCTAACCTGCATTCCAGAATTTGTGTTCGGCCTAAAATATTCTGTCCGACTGTTCTGGCTCGGAGCCCAAACATCTTTAGTTCAGAAACATTTCTTTTATTCTGTGGAATACTTTTATTTCTGCCCTTCAGAATATTAAAATAGAGTACAGAAGACTAAGAAAAGAAGGAGCTGCCTTCCCCTTAGTTTGAATTCATCATTAGAGACCCACAAAGCGTTCCTCCAGGGTTGGAAAATCACAATGCCAATTAACGGGATGACATAGAAATCAGTGTCTTTTGACCTTGCTCTGTATTAAGGATGCGTTTCCATTATAGCCTCTGGCTGGCTCGGATGTTTGTGAGTAATCGCAGCAGCTGTGAGACGCTTGTCAGAGCTCATCAGTCCGGGACGCTCGCTGTACCCACAACACTGCCACCATGTTGTGTTTGTTGTAGGAGATATGCCATGACATCACACACTATCAGTGGCCCACATGTGCTCGGGGATCAAATAAGGCGCTCGATCAGATAACATTCGCTAAGTGATTTGAAAGTGACACGATACAACAGAGACCGAGGCGTTGCTCGAGTTGACTTAAGTAAGTAGTGTATGTATGGAAGTTACAAACATAACATACTTATTTTAAAAGCCTGTCCAATGACCACACAGTCAACAATCAGAGCATCTTATTATGACCAATATTTACATTTCTTGTTGGGTGGCGACCTCTAGTGGCTGGAGTAATTATTACCGCTGCAAAGGAGGAAGTCAGGGATGGATTGTTGGGTTAAACACTGAACATTCTTAACTTATTAACGTAGATAAGTTGCGTTGCCTATCATGTAACATTAGAAGCTTGTTACGCTTGTAACAGAAATAATTTAGTGATTTTTAACCCAAGCCAAAATGTTTCCCTGAACCTAACCAGGTAGTTCTTTTTTTTTTGCCTAAACCCAACCAAACTGCGAGTGTATGAAGAAGACTGATAAGCGTCAATGGTCATGTTGTTTCGGGGATAACGATATATGTAAGGCACTGGTAATGTTTAGGTAAAAATCTACAGTCTTCCCTTTATTCAATTATAGTTGGAATGCTTTGTTAAACTGAAAACAGAATGTGAGAATGTGTTAATCCCTTTTGAGTTATACTCATCTTAGAATATTATAAAAACAGTAAATTTAATATTTTACCTCATCAACTTAAACAGGGGCGACCACAGAGAGTGAGGTTCACCACTCTATGAAACACATAACTGTCTAAGGGAATGAGTACATCAGCTCGAGAACACTTTATAAAAGCATTGTCGGGTAACACAGTTCGCTTACAAATGATTACATTCGTTTTTTCTTTTAAGTTTTTAACAACTTTTGTTTGGAGCAGGACTGGTGAACGTTTTTTGCCCCACATCCTGGTAGTTGTAGTGCGTTCAGGTAAAGCACTCTCCTTGCGGTTTCTCAGTTTGGTAAGATTATTATGTATATACTGTACACTTGCATTTGATTTATGGCAGGATGTTTAATGTATAGTGTATAATAGAGTTCAGAGTGAATGTAAAGAGCTTTCATCTTGGTGTGGTAACGTGGAGTGGTTAAACGTTAGAGGTAATGAGGAGATGAAGGCTGAAATGGGACACATCTGTCAAATGACTCAACCTATACAGTATATTTAACATGGAGCTCTACTCGGCTGTGCTGCTTTGTAAATGATTTCCTGACCCATGATTAATACTACACTGAAGTCGAGGACCTTACATTCCCAGCAACAACAGCCGGTTCGCCGAAAACCGCTGCTGCAGCACCCTGTAATTATCAAAACATAACATGCACCCGTCAATTTACTTTCCATCCATATACTGTGAACCAATTAGGGATGCTGGAGATGTCATCTGGATGGAGCTGCCATATTTTCCCCATCAGTCAGTGCTCAAAGACCCAGCATGGTTATAAACGACCTCAAGTTGCGATCGATTCCCACCACTGCAAGTCGAAATTTATAGTCAGTTGCCAGTTCCAGGAGATGGATGGCTGTAAATGTACTGCTCTGCAAAGGCTGTAGTGAATCTTCCAATACTTCCACTTGTAGACTTCACAATATGGCTTGAAGGGAAATAGGACAGGACTTCCTTTTCTGGATCACATCTTCTTTTTCCTTCCACGGCATTATTCATGAAGTTTCAGACTGAGCACGTTTTTGAGTTAGTTAGCAGGATTAATTTGATATTTTCAAATGTAGTTATTAATTTATTCATCTGTCACACTCAGGACAAAGAAAAGCTTCTGTAGCTTTGTCATCCCCAACTATGGCTGGTTGGCATTATTACCATTCTACATACAGGCACAGCAAACCGTGTGCTTGCAGCAAGGTGCGACCTGAGCTTTTATTGGGGGCATGCTAACAGAATTTGTAAGCCACTTCAGGGACAGCACAAAAATGTCACAACATCTCTTGATTGTTGGGTGAGTCAGAATTAAAATGTCACTTTTCCTTTGAGGGTAAGAAGTTGAGATTCATAAATTTGAAGAAAGCACCGAAGCACTTACCAACAGTGTAGGCATGGAAAAGTTTGCAGTGACGGGAAATGACGAGATGGTAGGTCGAGATAACAGGATCACAGATGTTGCTGCCATTGACTAAAGAGCTGGAGGTTGAGATATGAGATGTGGCCAGGGGTAATATTCTGCAAAACAAGCAGAAAGAAAGCACTTTATTTGAATAGCTACAGCTAGTCTGCTTAGCTGAGCATTAACAGTGGAACTGGAGTCCAAAGGTAAAACAATCCATGTAATAAGTCACTTTAAGCATTTCTTTAAATTGTACGGAAATCTTCCTGTCCAAGTCATTATATCTTCACCTGAAAGCAGCAGCGCTACCACAGAATCACTCACACCTCACACTGCTCGGCTCTGACTTGGTATTCTGCCTGTTGAACGGGAGATGTTGGATTACCGGAGCTCATTAATCCTGCACTGCAGATCAGTGGTGCTGTGCATACACATCATGCTGCTCCACACCATTTGCCAAGCTATTGCTATCATGCTTCCATGTGATTGGATTGAGACCAGTGACATAACCAGCTGACAACATTTCGCCACATCCTTATATTTACCTTCATCAAACCCTTCTGCACTCTTGCTGCTGGACATGAACCAAAATAGCCGGTCTGATTGGGTAAATGACCCACACAGTCACTGCCCCCAGGACCTACAGCTCTGTTGTTGTTGCATAAAAAAAGGCCTCTTCTCCTGTTTTATAGAAACACATTATTCACTCTCAATACAAACAGAAACATTTCAGGGACAAGTCTTACATCTGTGACGCACTTTACTGATTTTCGGTGCATTATTGTGTTGAACGGTGTGTTGAAGGTGTAGGTGGCTCCATCTTTTCAGCTACTGGAACATGCAGAGGAAAGGTCAAACCTGTAAATTACTGGAGGTTGCTCCTGTGAATTCATTAAATGGCTCTTTGTAGGAGGAGATGTTTGAGCTGAGTGTGGGCTGCCTGTTGTGGAGATGATTCTGTGAAGAGGCAGCAGAGAGAGACTGTCATTGTGCCTCAGCCTTTGGTCAGAGTTGGTGTCAGACTCGAAAAGCATTCAAAGACTTCAGTCAGTGAGATTCTGTGCGATTTTTTAAAATGTGGTAACATCTGTGCTGCTTAGCAACTGCTGATGTATTGTCTGTGCTACCCTGTGAGATGTACTTCGCAGTGAGTTTCTTTTCACACAGCTCTTTTTGTAGTCTGTTCAGCCCACAGTGACTTCTGACATTCATGCTAATTACTCAGGTTCTCATTTTGTTTTTTTCGTTTTTGGCAAAAAAAACTTCTGAGTTGGTTGGCAGGTTTAAGAGTTTGTTTTTCCTTTGAGACAAAATGAATTAAAATGTAGCTTCTTGCCATAAGTAGAGAAACTTAAATTGCACCATGATGCTGCGGTCTGGCCTCACTGAGGCTCCATTGGTTTTGCAGTGAAGGAGGCAGTTAGCAGGGGGCATGTGGGTGAAGGGTGGAAGCATCAAGTGCTGGATTGTAGATGCATACGTCCACACTAACACACTAAGAGCCATACCAACTGCCCATCCTGCGTCACATCTTGTGCCAGTGCAGTGAGGTTTCCTCTGCACAGAAACACTGCACCGACTAAGGAAGGCAGTCTGTTTAATATTATAAAAACCACACTGGGAGCCGGCGGGTTTATGCAGTAGCATCTGGCGTCACCGCAGATGCCTGCCAGGGTGCACATTAGATCAGAGTAATTGGCCAGGACAGCAGCGTGAGATGGACAAATGAGAACCTCCTCCTGGGTGACCTGATGGCCAAGAGGGAGAATGAACAACACTGCTCAGTGTCTGATAAGGAGCTTGTGAAATAAAGAAAAAAACAGTTTAGGCTTAAGAGTGCAGGGCTTAATATTTAGACTTTGAGATAATGCTGGTTTAAATTATGAGAAAACATCCAAGTCACTCACAAGTACCAAATCCCAAAATGTTGCAAGTGATGTCTCTCACACACAGAGTACTGAGATTCACTGTAACTTACAAGCTTACTCATTCATGCACTCGGCCAATACACAGTTATCTGGGCCAAGTGTCAACTTCTCCATCAATACATTGGAGTTTCATGACTCTTGAAGGAGGAAACACGGAACTTTCATTTTGCGTTGACGTTTCTTTTTTTTCTTTTTTTTTGATTTTGTATGGCTTTATTGATAGGACAGCTTCAGAGATGACAGGAAACAGAACGACAGATCGGGGGTGATACGCAGCAAAGGGCCCCAGGCAGGGACTCAAACCCAGGGCCACTGCAGGGAACCCGCTCTACCAACTGAGCCAACAGGTCCAATTGTGTTGATTCTGTTTACAGGATGCACTGACCTGAGTTAATCCTCCCCAAAATTCATCCTACACACTTTTTCAATTGAATTACTTATCTGACCTGGATACCTATGAACCGTATCTAAAAACCTGGTTTTCTTGCTAATGGTCTTCTTTGTCACACTCATCTCCACTTAAATAACTACAATGCACTACATTTAATTGTTACAGTTACCAATTACGATTAATGAACTGAAGGTTTAAATTTATTAGTGTACGAATTATGCAAATATAAGGCAAGCTGGGCAATTACACAACTAATTTCCTAGTATTGAAACGTCTCATCATGACAAACCAGGACAATTAAATAAGTTATTAAGCTGGAAGCATCTTTCATGTTTTAATGTATGCAGATGACACCATGCTAAAAGTCACCAAAAAACATTAGGTAAGCCTTGGACAAATAAAGAATTCTATGGTCTCAGAACTTACAAAATTAAAATAAGTCAGTATACCAACACTATAATCATATGATGTGTTATGCCCTTCATCAAACGATGCTCGTTCAAAAGTTCAGAGACATGAGCATGGGTTTCGCGGTTTTAAATTTGCTGTTGCGTTTGTTCGCTGTTCAACAGTCTCAAGTACGTACGTCTTCTTAGAAATGGAAGAATTTATTTTTGATGTTCAGTACAATGAAATACACAGACAATTATTTCAAAAGTAGAGATAAATAACTTTGGCATACAGAAAATGAAAAAACATCCATGACACAACAGCAATGTAAGATTACTAACAATGCAAACTGGCGGCTAATGCTACTGTACAGTGACACATATAGCAAAGAAGACATTTTGGACCTAAATTTCCCTTTCATTTAACAAATAAATATTTAATATGAACACTGCAAGAATAGCTTGATGCTAGGCATTCATGAAGCAAAGCAGATTTGAAATGAAGGGACGACTGATTCTACAGGTGCAACTTTTATCCTCTCCTTGAGAATCTTTGGTAGAAAAGGCATGACAGTACAGATAGTACAAATAATCGTAAATGACATATTTACACATAATACAATCTTCTTAGCAAGGCATTTTAGTGATGATATGGCTGTTTTACTACAGATTGAATCTATGCTGAGAGAAGTAAGGAGGAAAAAAAGCTCCTGATGAAAAAAGCACCTTTCTCTGCATTGATGGTGATAATGGTGGGGTAGGGAGAGTCAGGCAGCTGGAGCCAGCACATTTATAGACAAAAAAAGTACTTGAACAAAGAAGCTCCCATTTTCCATGACAGTATCAGCCCACGCTGGCTGAACTTTATAAAAAGACTTTAAGACGAAGAAGCAAAAATGCCTCAATGTTCTTATCTGCGAGGAGCAGCAGAAAACAGTCCTCAGAGCACAAAGGTAACAGTCCACATCTGCTCCAGTGTCTTTTTGTCTCTCTAAACTGCACTCAGAGCACACTATTGGTATTCCACAGCAGTCAAATCCATTCAGGAGATTTATTAGATTCCAGCCTGTTCTGCTTAATCCAATTAGCGAAAGGACAACAGGATAAATGGAGAATCTTGTTAGCTTCCAGTGGGAGTGGATGAGAAACAGAATGCTGCAACAGCGGCAGAGGTTCATTTCTAACATCCCGTGTCACTCCAGTGGCAGCGATTACACGTGTCAGAGGTCAGTCCCAGTCATCTTTACAAACACAGGCACACTCCTCATGGTGCTCCAAGGGCACATCAGTCATGGACTTCTGCAGGCCTCGAACACCGCTTCGATGTTTCAGCAGTAGGACCTGTCGGGAAGGAGGATGAGTTAATGTTAGACTTCAAATATTTTGACTTAATTATTGTGTTTTTAGGGATGATGCATCTTTTACACACAGTGGCGGTCCTGGATGAACCTAACCTTCACTGAATTTCAAAAACTGTAGGTGAATGTCTCTGAACAGTTTACACGTTCATCGTATTTCACGTTCAAGTAGATGTTTACCTCATGGTATTTCTTCGTGACCCTGGTGGGAACACACTGGCAGTCGTAACAGCGATGGGAGCAGCAGGCACAGTTTCCACCACAGCGCTTCACCAGGAGGCAGCTGGGCCAGAAAATGGCATCCGTCCTTTTCAGCTCCTCACGCAAGGAGACCGAAAAGTTGCGTGGAGTGCAGCTGTACAGCCGAACCTCCTCCCTCAAGAGATTGAGATCAGTTCCTCCTCAAAAAAGACAGAGAAGACAGAATGATCAGAATCACTTCCTCTTGAAACGAGAGACATATCTACTGTGTTGTACATTTCTATGTAATTGAGCTGTAACGTACATGTTAAAAATGTCCTACCTCTGGCTTTCTTGTTGAGGATAAAGGACTTCCCCAGCACGTGCCATGTGGGTTTATACAACTCTTCCAGATCCACCTGCCATCGCTCCGGCTCTAGGTACTGCATGACCTCCTCCATGGTGCTCAGTCCCGCCACAGCCTCTGACAACTCCTCAATACCCTGCAGGGATGGAGGGAGAACCGCAGGGACTTCTGGCTCTGATACACTCTGTGGAGAAAGCAGCATGACGAGATGGAGAGAGACGGGAAAGAAAGGTCATTTATTCATGAAATACAACAAAAAATGTAATAGATGTGAGGGTCCTGCATTCTAAACTTTTAATGGACCCGTACGATGAAAAAAAAAACTTCTTATTCTCGGTACTATAATGCCTGTGTGATACATATACTTTAGCTTCCAAACCAAAAACCACCTCATTGCACCAAGTGCCTCGGGATACTTACAGAGCAGCCGCTTTCTGTGACATTTAAGAGCTTGTAAGCTCGCTCTAGGTTACGAATACCAAAACAGGAAAGTTACTCCGAGGGAACAACTTTGTCAGCAGTGACAGTTTTATTTTGACAGCATTAGTGGATGAACCAAGGGGGGTTTGACTCTGCAACGGTACATTTTATGTCATATGGTTAAAAATTGGGTTTAAATTGGGTTCAGGCTCATTAAATGCTACAGTGGTTTGGACTTGAGCAGAGTTAAACAGAAATGACTGTCGAGGCCAGCTGGAGCCCAATTTAAAGTCTATGTGTTAAGTAATGTGTGGAAGAGTTGAGACTGAAGCTCCTGGAGATTAAAGACAACTGGATCATTTATTCAGGATTTCCAAACGGGCCAATCACTGAACAATCACCTGATTCTGATCGGTTCTAAACGTTCTAGTTATTTACAGCTTTGCTCCGATGTCACCAAGTTGAGTCACGTCTAATGTTTTCCCACTTTTCTTCCAGCTGTGCTCCCTGTAGTCTCAAGATATGCTTCAGTTTCTTTTTCCATTAAGAGCGTTTCTTCAATGATTGGTGACACTGCCTTCCCCCGGTTCCCCTTAAAAGCTTTTTTATTTGCTGTAAACGTGATTTAAACAAAACATATGTTGCTTGCCGTGGCACTCTTCAGACTGAAAGCACCATACAATTCATACAGACCTTTTATCCTTGTATTCTTTGTAGCATTTAACAAACTATTCCCCAAATCACTGTTATTTCTGACATTCCCCCAAAAATATGTAATCTATTTCTACACAGCTACAGCTTTTTTGCTTTGACTGTATCATTCTGAAGTAAAAACTGACTGCACAGTGCAATAGATGAAGGGAAATGACACCATCAGCAGATTGATTGGTTTCCTATAAACCTTACTATTACTATGTTGTTTGGGTTGCTTGATCTCTCCTGGAAAAATGGGAAAAAAAAAGTTTGAGTAAAAGCACAAAGGAAGCGCATCTGCCAATGTGCAACCAAAACAAGAAGAGGCACTGGTTTCCTCGGTCACTATCCACTATACTAGGCTCAAAGAAGATACAGGGACGGACATTCACTCAATGGAGAGAGCTCCAGTGTTGTGTCAGAGTCTGTTCCCCTGTTGATATGTGCTCCCCTTTACCATCGGGACATGAGACATGAAACCTGCTAACCTATTTATACAACCAGGTGTTTTTCTTTGCCTTTTCATCGCGCTGAGATCGGGGTTTCGAGGTCAAACTGGGATTCTTGCAGTTGTTTTTTTGCTTTGGACAGCAGCCATGTCGCTCACGCTCTCTTTGCAACAGTGGTGCCAATAGAAATACCACAGGAGAACATTCGGGGAGGACAAGTTGAAAAGTTTCTATTTCCACTGTAAGTACTTGCTGAATCCCTCACTGGGGATATTCTGTTGTTGATGTTCATTACGGATGTAGACGCTGGTCCCGTAGCCCCGGAGGTGAACTTGCTCCTCTGAAGCTGCTGGTCCACACCTCTGTGATTCATGCTGGGCTTCATCTCGTCACCCTCTAGTTCCTGCGCCAAGTTCGTGTGTGCTGAACTACCGCCAACTGCAGCCAAGGCTGCTGGAATAATGTGTGTACCTGCCTCAGCTTAAATCTGTCATCCTGCATATGAGGAAGAGACTCCACTACAAAAAGCAGCATTATCATCAGAGTCATCAGCATGTGAATTCCAGCACACACAAAATGACATTCAGCCCATCTGAAACTGTTCTATGCATTGAAGTCGAGAGGCAAATACGAGAGATGTCTCATTTTTTAAGTTGTCAAACGTGATCACCTCCCTGTCGCCTCCCCTGCCCACTTTGCATAACAACATTTGTTCCGTTAGCTCCCGTAGGCAGCAGCATTATTTGTTTCAAGCTCGCAGCCCTCCAGGCTCCAGCGTGCAGTCACAGACGAGATTGATACCTGGGGTGTCGGTCTTCCCATGAGAGAAGAGGCTAATCTGTTAAACCTTTCAGTCCTGTGACGCTGCGTTTGTCCAACATGTCAGCTCGCTGGTCTCTCTAATCTCATGTGACTGACAGGTAGAAGGCAACGTTGTGACACTTACAAAAAATATGCAGCTCGAGGAGCATTGAAAACATCGGCTGCTGGCAGCTGGGTCTTTAAGCTTCTGGGGAAGCAGAAATGTTTGAGAAGCAAAAATGATTCCAGGAATCTGTATCTTCCCTTTGATGACTTATGGGGGTGAATTTTAAAGGAATCCTGTGAGAAATGAGGTTTGGAAGGAAAGTTTTCCTTTCGTCAGGGGCACTGACACTACGAGGATTTGCTGTTTGTGACTTATTTACAACTTGTGCTAAAAACTTTAGGATTCATGGCACTGTAAAACCACCTGGACAAAAGTATAACATATTATTTCAAAATGTTTTTTTTTCTTTTTTTCTTTTCCACAAGAGTACAGCCATCAGCTAGAACAAGCAGAGGAATTTAATATGTACTTAGTAAAGGGCAAGCTATCAATCAGTAAGTCATACCAACAAGTGTATTGGCATTTTTATGGTGACTAATAGGTGTAACATAGGAAACACCCAAAAGTTTTATTGACTGCGTAGATCCAAGCAGTATACTCAGAACCCAAGTCCCTGGTGTTGACTTTCAAATAAGATGCCAGTGGTTTGACATGGCTGCACCACAGGCTACGAAAATACAGCTGAGGTGCAGCTGTGCTCATGCCACAGATCTGACTCATTCTAATGAGGCTGCCTTCACGACCACTGAACATATCTTTGGTTTATTTGGCACCTACTGAGATAAACGGACATCAGTGTGGAAGGAATATTTGTGGAGAAATGACTGGTCACTGAGGTAGAAGTAAAAGTACAGTGAGCAGTTCTGAGTTTCCAGACAGCAGAGGGAAGCTGTGATTGTTATTAGTCGAGCTGGCAGTGGCAAACAGTGGAGACTGGAAGCCATTAACAGCTTGTGAATGTCGACGGTGCAACACTCCCCCAATTAGCAGAGCTCTGCAAGCTCAGCTTCAGATGGGGAAGCCAGGCAATCCTTCAGAGACACATCAAGATGGTGTGAATGAAGCTATAAGCAGCAGATGAGAACTGAAACAGTTTCACCAGCAAAATACTTAAATGGACCAACAACTTCTAGCTGGCATGAATTCAGATCAGTGTCCATGCGTCAGGTTTCACACGTAAAGACTTGACAAGAATCATCGTCAACAAAGGGGACAAACAACCGAGTCTTTACAAGCAGCCTCAATTTAGGATTGACTTTCTGTATAATATTTCTGAATCTATGACTGGAAATAGGCTCATAGATCGATAGACTTTCTTCACCACTGTCCTGGAACCAGTGTTAACCACCCTGAAGTGAGTTTGAATCGTCCGTAAATCAGAATGTTGCTTCTTGCAGCACTGCTCGATTCCTAAAAGCTGACGCTGACTAAAGAGGTTAACAGTGAAGAGGACGTAGCTCACTGAGTCCAACAGTCCCACTGTTAATATTAACAGTGTAGTTAATATTTGTGCTGTTAATTGTTGATTAGAATTTTATATGTAAGCAGTCTAGCAGGATACAGTGAACAGCAGAACAACAGTGTGCATGAAGAAATTTCAGCCTTTATGTTATTTATTTCATCTCCGTTCTAGTTTCGTATCAAAGTTTAAAATTCTGGTGCTGTGACAACCTTATTAGCAACAACTAGCTGCTGGGAATAGAACCAATGCATTAAACTCAAATCTCTACTGGTTACAAAATGTTCTTTCGCTGCCTCAGAAAAAGAAGTTTCCTGTTAGTTGCAGTTTATGTCAGTACTTCATGGAAAAAAGACCTGAGCTGGCCGACTGAGGCGGAATGAGAAAAGAAATTAGAAACTCGGTGGAGGTAAAATCCTCGAACCAGTGTTTCAAAATGTGTGTAAATGTGAACAAAACCATACTGTACAAGCAGAGGCAGAGGACGTTTAGTAAGATTACAGTGGTGTTGTGAAAAGAGCACTTACATTTTAAATGGTGGAAGGCTGAATGTGTTTTTATTCTTCTAGATGACCTTCAACAGAATCACAGAAGTGTCAAAGCTTCAAACGAGCCTCTGATCGCCGGCCGTCCGTCTGAACCCCCTGCCCCTCAACAAATAACCTCGTGTCCAAGCTGTGATTACCTCGTTTCAGCTCTCTTTGTTCTTGCACAGCTCAACCGCACGCTCTTATTTCTGGTAACTGAAATGACAGGTTCAGCTAACTATGTTGAGATGACAATTCTGAAATAGCATCATGGGAGAGCTGTGGAAAACAATATCTCCTCGTGTACATGGAGTCGCAAAAACCACTTCCTTGCACAAGAGAGCTTCGAGTAAGCAGCGAGGGCTGCTGTGCGTGAATGAAGTGCTTTTTTTCTCTCGTGCGACGCCACACACTGCAATTGAGGTTGGTGTAAAAACAGACCTCAATTTCACCATGCCAACGGTAAGCCTCCTGCAGGACTCTGCCATCATTACCGTCTGCGTTTACGAGGATTTCGTTCCTTCTTTCTCTCCTCTGCCATCTCACACGATTCATGTCTGCATGTGTAAAACTATCTTCAATCCATTGAAACTGACAAAGCTGATGGAGTGATTTTCATGCCCGGGTAGCAGTGGGGTTTAATCCCTGATTTGGACCTCACAGAGACAATGATGTATGTTTTGTTTGCTTCTTAAACCCACCACTCAACACCCCTCACGCTCCATTCAACAGACTCCTTCTCTTCTGTGTTTTAACAACCTCTCCGCCTCGGCGCTTTTACTTTTCCCAAAATCTCTTCCTGTGAATTACAGACCGGGTCTTATTTTTTTCCCCCCTTCCATCTCGTGGAAGTGGTGGGGAGGAATCATTGCTTGTTTAAATATAAACTAAAGTGCTGGCCCCTGCGTGGCACGAGGTTCCAGTAGCTGCCGGTTGACCACAGAGGAAACAGAGTGCCGCTGTTCCAGTCGGAGGAAAGTTCAAAGGGAAGCCAGGCTGAACGTGTGGAGGCCAAGGCTTCCTCTTCCCTCCTCAGGGTTTCCGCACCTTCTGCAGTTGGAATATGAAAGACAAACCCGGTCGCTTGTTCCATCACATGGTTAGTGGCAGGCGTCTGAACGCCACAGAAGTCACAGTGGTTTCATTCTTCTGCAAAAAAATTCAATCTGACCTTTAAATTCCAAAACATCCACAGTTTTGTTGGGTGATTTACATTCAGAGTAAAATACTTCTGAAAGTTTAACATCTTTTTACACAGTATTAATTTCTATAAAACAGTTAACTAGATATATTATCAGTAGGGCGGGATATTGAACTGTAATACTCTCTTAGAGCTGAGAGAAATATTGTTCACTTATTCTCTGATCAGATTGTTTCTGATTTAAGATTACGATTTTGTCCATTTTAGATTAATTTAAGCAAAGACATCTCGGGGCAGCTTGTCTTTAAACTGGGTTTAGCTTGGACTTCTTATCTTAAACACACAGTGTGTAATTTCTGCCAAAAGGGATGATGGGAGTTTTCGTCTTCATTGTTAAACAACCGCCGCTGCTGATGGACATCGATCAGTGCGAAAGGCAGACGTGAAACAAGTTCATGGTAATGTGACGGGGATGGTGCTGGAGTTGTGAGCAGGAAGGCTTCAGTGACCAACATTTGTAAGTGTGAAACCGCTGGATGTTTACAGGCAGACCTCAGGACATCTCCAGCAGTGTTTGTGGTGACAAAGCCGGTTATTGTACTTCAAACACAGGATCAGTGATGAGCCAGTTGACATTACGTGTTTATGACCTGAGTTTGAGGAGACACATGTCGAGCTGCAGAAGGCTGCCAAGCCTCCGACCGCAGTTCAAAGCAACATTTCAACATTTGTAAGTGTGAAACTACCGGATACGTTTGACAAGGCACCACAGCGTTACAGCATTTCTAAACATGGCAACACTGGATATATTTAGGGAGGCCTTGGGACAATGTCTAACCTTGTCAGTGGCAACAAAACCAGATATTTTTGCAACGTTTTTTAATTTTTTTTTTTTTTGTCGGGATGTCTCAAGTTGTGTTTGAGGCGACCAAACTGACCGGGTGTTCTTACCAAGACCAGGGCAGGAAGTTTTATTTGAATCTTTTCCTTCACCTGGTCGTTTTTATGCCTAAACCAAACCAGGTCATATGCACAGCAGTGTCACGAGAAGAAAAATAAAATTGTACTTGAACTTAAAGAAAGTTGCAGTGACGTGCAGCCGATGGTCAAAAACAGTGTTGAGCACTGTAGGAACACGGTACAACACAAACTGCTGCTCAGATAAAGTAGGAACTGTTCATCAGGTGACACGTCCCTCCCTTTCAGGAGACTCTGAATTTGAGAAACTCTTCACAATAGTGTCTGATTGGATTAATCCATCTCCATTAAAGCCAGACATCACACACTGTATCGACGGCAAACATGGAGTACATTTTGAAAAGTATCATTACCGAAGATTGACTGACCAACCTTCCAATCAATAACTTCGCTGTCTGCAATACTTCAACAAAATGTCTTTTATTCAGCCGCTGGGAGCTGCTGCATGTAACGACTGACTGTTTTCATTTAACAGCTGCGATACTCAGCATCACACTGTATGTTTTCAGCGTCAGTACTGCTATCAACAATGTTGTCTGGGATTTTAGGGATGATGGAAGAATTCAATAATAATGTGTCTGAGGAATAAAAGAACAAATAAAGCTTTTGAATGAGGAGAAAGTCAGAGAGAGAAAGCAAAGCCTCATCAGTGACCTCGATTCTCTCTTTGTGCTTGTCAGATTTCACAGCGCTTCAGGCCATGAGGGATTAATGAGGAGTCGAGATGTTTACTTAGAGCAAGTGAACGGAGCTGAAACGCGACAGGTTAAAACACGGCAGTTGTCTCTTCAGTTTATCTCTAGGCTTTTGTCAATGAAGGGAGCAGCGACGAAGGGATTGTGTGTGTTTGTGTGTGGTCTGGTGTGAAGTGAAAGAGAATGAGGAATGGGAAGAGGAAGGATCAAAGACGTCAAGATGTTCCCCGGCACAGAAGTCTCCTCTATCACTCGACTGCATTTGTTGGAGGCAGAACTGCTTCATCTATATAAAGCTGAAATTCAAAGGATGGAGCCAAAGAGCAGCTTTTAAAGTAACGTCCATGTAGCTGAACTGATTCTTCACTGCTGAATCACTGTCTGCACTTTCAAGTCGGTCTTCTTACTCACAGAAACAGAGCGCAGTGTGTCATGGTCTGAAAACCACGCCCACCGGAGGGAAACAATCGGCGCCACATTATGTAACTAACGGCTAACACGCTAACAAAATGCTGGTGAAATCGTACAAAATGGTTTTGCAGCAGTCTGGCCCAGATCTCTCTCTCTCTCGTGTTGTGTGATGATTCAGGCCCAACGGTCACTTTGGTGCTTTAAACAGCCGTAAATTCTGAAGTGCAGACACATTTTATGTCTCTCACAGACGACTCTAAAGTGATATGGACCAGTATTATAATAATAATAATAATAATAATAATAATAATAATAATAATAATAAATGTTGGTTGGCACACCACAGAGATTTTATATAAAAACGTAATAATCAAGCTGGCAAAGACACAATAACCTGGCAAGTTCAACAGATCGTCTACAACAAACTTTTATCATCACAGAAGAATCTGATATTGACTCTGGAAGCCCTGCTGAATGTGCCTGCAGATATAAAAAGTATTAAGTATAAAGTCTCTGTGGCTCCAAAGGAAGCTGCATGTAATCTGGTGAAATTTCTCCCAGTGATGTCACTCAGGGCTCAAGTTGAATTGTGGGTAATGTAGGCCCCATGTTTTGTAAAAGCAGTCCACTGAATAACCTCGTCCTCCCAAGAGGATACAAAATAAATCCCTCACTGACAATGTTGAGGACATATATATACAGTATGCTCTGACAAATACTGTTGCTTTAGCTTCACCCATTAATATTCAGCTTTTATATCTTTTATTCATACATGGCTACACTTGTACAACAAACCTCAGGTCTACTGCTTGAGTCTCGTGCTCTTCACTGGTTTTTAGGAAAGCTGCTGCTGTGCTGAGTGAGTTCAGGCTTATGCTATGCACACAATCTACATTTTATTGGATGAGCATCTGCCAAAAGTCTAATAGGTGAATGGAAACAAAGATTAGAGAGTGATGGAAGCAGTGATTATGGTCTTTGTTACAGGCAAAGACAAGTGAAACAGGAAGAGCAGAAAAAAAGCGCTGGCCGTGTTTTGTTGCCAGAAGTATATACTATTTCAGCTCCAAGCGTAGCGGAGAATAACAAGGTTTCTTTGTGAAGTGGGGCACGGTTAAAACACATAAGAGGGGATATTACTTTTGAACCGCAGTGTGAGATGATAAAACTCAAACCAAAAATGAAACGGACAGACAGCAGCGTGACAATTTTCCACACAAAAAGCTCTTCTATCTCTTAATTCCTACTTTCATTTCAGGGGCTTGAATGAATCCCCCAGAGGGTCAAGAGGACGTCTCTGTGAATGTGAAACCGTTTATTTTCTCCATCTCGGTCACAAGCAACACCATCAGTGACACTGAGTCACCTCATCTGTCATCTGTCTGCTTCTATAGATACAGTACAGGTTCAGCCGGTGGAAGGTTTCATACAGAGAGGCCATATGGAACACGACAGTTTGATTATTTATAAATGGAAACAATCTCAGCCCCAGAGAAAGAGAAAATTACAGAGCTGGAAACAGTTTTAAGTGGATATACTCTGATGTGTTTTTGCAGACATTTTGTTGAGTTTGTGTGTGTGTCGCTCTGGCTCGTGTGTGTCGTCGTAACTGAAATAAATGACAGTACAGGAGCCAGATGTTCCAGAGTGCTTAAACATAATTTCTCCCCAATGATGCTCAAAACCTCGGGTACACATAAACATAAATGGATGATTGCAAATGAAGGCACCGTGTTACGCAACAAGCAAATTATTTTAATTGTGCTTGCATGGTGAGATATAGCTTACTGTGAACTCCCTGAAGCTGGAGGCAGAGAAGTGCTCGGCTACTTACAATGCACATTTATTTTAACCCCTGACTGTCGATCGTGTACGTACCACAGGCAGAAGGGAGTAGCGGAGGCAGAATCCCGGCTCAGACGGGAAGTACTCGTCAGACACGAAGCGGATCCTGATCTGACTCCCTTTGGAAGTGTGGCTAGCTGGTACCGACTGTGAGCCGCACCAGCGACCCAGGATGGTTTTCTCAGTCAGATCCTCTACTTCCACATAGTCGTACCTGGAAGACAGAGAAAGCAGACATTGATTATTTCACTCTCTGAGACAATCACCCGTTATTGATCCACTCCTTTATCATGAAATTGTCTTTGTCCAAGGTGTACTGCGACTGTGAGCAATTACACGTTTGTATTGGTAGAGTTAAACCTGTAGGCGCCATGAATGAATTGGTAGGTGGTTTTTCCATTAGTCACAAGGTGAAGGGACGTTGTTATCTTTTCGGTGTTTGTGTTGGTTATGATATTTTGTTATGTGGTCATACTGAGTGGGGGATGTCAGGTCACGTGGATGTAGGCGGGGTTATTAGTTCATTTAAGCACCTGTTCATGTCTCACTGCAGGTGAGAGAAGGTGAGCTGGGTCGCTGTATTTTGTTGACCACTATTTATCTTTGACCACTGTGATTACTTTCATTTAGAGTTTGTGCATTTTATCCTGACTTGATCATCGTTTTTTGTTAGTAAAATGTTCAAACTTACTTTCGAAGAGCAGTGACTTCTTTTAGGAAGCGTGAGACAATCAGGCCCAAACTCAGTCTGTCAGCGTCCTCTTTGTTTGTTTGAGTCACTACAAAACCTCCACACTGTCACGGCAGTTACCCAGCAAACTTTTGGTTGAACTGCCCTGTCTGATGCCAACACTATGGTTATAAGGTTGAAGTCCAAAAATAAACCAGGATATTGTTAATGCTAACTCTGCTTTGAAAAGTGACTTTCTTTAACACATCATTTAATGATCATGGTGGTTGTGACTGTATGATAAAGTCTGGTGCACGTGAGTTTTCTACGCTGCAGCGGTCATGTTATCGTGATGAATGTAAAACACATTAAAACAACACGTCAGTATTTGCTGGATAACTTCGGTTGTACTTTCCGCTCTCTGTAAGCCCGTCAGCATCTTTAATGCTGCGCCACAGAGCTGTCTCCTCAGCTCCGTCCTGCCCTTCTGAAGGTGAGATTGTTAATATCAATAAAGCTGCCAGGGGAAATAAAAGTTTGACCTCATTAAACAAAGAATATAAATATCTTCAACAGCAGGTTGGAACATCTCAGCAGTGACGGATGAGATCTGTCTGTTATTTACTGCCTGAATTAAATGACTCAGAATTAACTGGATATTGGAGACAATTCTCAGGACGGTTGACGGCGCAGAATAAGCAGCTGTTGCCTGCTGAGGCAGCTTTTTAACACGCCTATTACACTGATGCTACATGTTGTCACTGACATATAGTTTTAATTAAACATTCAGCTCCTTATGCTGCGCTGTATGTCGACTGTCAGGAAGCTGCAGGCCTCTTTATCATGAAACAACTCATCGGTTTTCTGAAAACTCTATTTGTAAATCAATACACTGACAGGACTTAAAATAAATATGAGCCGCTCTAGAGGGTGTTTTTTTAATAATTCTGTGATAAAGTGTTTTTTATCTATTGCTTAGTTATACTGAGTATTAATCATATTTCTATGTGCACTGTCAGCAACTCCTTGTCACTTCCCACCGGAAAAACAACATGATCTGATGCAGGAGTGTTTAAATCTTACAGTATTTTTCTTTACAGTCACTGAAAACTGCAGAAGCTGTCGGTATTTGGAAAATACTATGTAGTTTTAACATGATGGGTTTAACTGGTTTAAAAAAGGTTTAGTGTCACAATTTTTCACTTAACAGAATCATCATTTGAATTTCAATTGAGAAGAAGTATAAATAAAAGCACCGTTTTGCTTGTTGTGGGGATCAAACCTCGCGACCCTGTAATTACATGATAGTCTCTCTCTGCCGGCCACCCTGCCAACCCATAATACCAGTAAACATTATGGAGTGAGGGAGCACATGGCCGAGCTCCAGACTCCGCTGGTGTGCCAAGGCTAACATTGACCAACCTCAGCACTTAAGACACGCAGTTCAGGAGTTCAGACTTTATTATTTATACCTGTGTGTGTGACCAGTGGCTGCGCTGCATTCAATACCGCCTTGTTTCACCGACTCTTCACAGTCTGGGATTAATCACTTTGCCATTTGCGTCAACAGGCACGCTCACCCCTCATTCAGTGCTGCCAATTCGGATATTTGGATTTCAAGGACATTGTTTACATTTTGCGCAGGCTTGACAGATTCAGTTCAAGCTGGTTTCAATAAAACAACACGGAGGGACATGAGCGGGACTAAAAATGGATTTTCTGTGATGTTAAATAAACTGTGTGTGTGTGTTGGGGGGGTCGATACATTTACCGACTCTGCTGCCTTTGATTTGGAAAGTTAAACAGGAAGTTTGTTGTCTGCTCAGACAAACACATTGGACGACTGCATGCGCGATAAAATGTGCAGTGCAAACCGAGCCGGCATGACATGATTTTGGTATGAGGATAAAATATCAGTTTAGCTTCCTGCTGCCTTCTCGATGGAGGTCAGTGAAGAGAGAAGCTTTCCTCTCTAAAAAATCAGCCCTCAGACAGCTCCAGAGCTTTGACAGATGGCTCATCAATAATGCAGGACGCCCTGATCATTACACATCGCCATGTGCTCAGAATCACCATGTCGAACAGCGGTTTCTCCGATTTACAAATGCACTGACATACATACCAAACTGTACGTTCAGTCGCCGAGAACAGTGAGGGAATCTTATACACACAGTGTTCATTCTTCACAAAGCTTCTCCCTGCATCCTTTTTTCCCCCTTTTACATAATTAATCAACACAATATCTACCACTGAGCCGATGCAGATTAGCAACACGAACACTGTTTTTTTGAGTCATCCCCCTTTCAGAAGAAAAGACAGGGAGCACAAACGCCTTTCTGTGAACATTCCTGTCTGAGAGCCGCCAAGCACGACTCTGCTGCCATGCCAACCAGCAGCAAGACCAATCCCTCCCCAATATGCCTCTCCTCCAGTGGATTTGGTAAGAATGCTTTTCATCGTGCCACAGACAAACAGAATAGCAGATGAGCATCTCGACTACACAGCCTCCCTCTCATCTCAGCAAAGAGTCCTCGCTCCGGGCTCGCGAGCAGAGCCGAACACATCTCCCACTGTTGTTTGTTTTATCCCCCTGCCGTTTGCTGTGAATCTCCGGACAGGAGATTACATTCTTGTTTATTTGCATCGCATTGTGCCGTGACACAAGTGTAGGATGTCAGTAACACTGTGCGTGCGGTAACATCAGTGGAATGAAGGTCTAGAGGGCAGATTTGGCGAATAAATTAATAACCACACATGAAAGATAAAGGAGACGTGCAGACCAGGCCAGCGGCTCGTTAACGCGAGTGTGTGTTATGTGTGTGTGGAGGCGAGAGAAGAAGTAGACAGACTTGTGAATGTGAGTGTCTGTTTCTGCTTGTGATTGCATGCTGCATTCATCAGTCTGCCAGCCCTGCCAAGAGTGTGTATCTTGGGATCCGATCAAGACCTGTTGGGTGAAAGGAAAGGGTGGGGCCGGGGCTGAAAAATGTGAGAGCAGGAGCGGTAGACGTGGCGATGACTTGCATGACCCTGGAAAAGGATGTTGTTATTGTCTCTCGCCCCTCCCCCCTCGAGGACAACGACTAGTGCAGTCTTGTAAAGGCACGACGGCACAAATGTTGTCAATCTGCACCCGCTGTGGAACTTTCCCTCACCGTGGTTTCGACAGCAACACTAACCTCATTCGTCAACGTGCACCCTTCCCCACCGCAGAGCTGTGCTGGGGGGCTGATAAGCAGCAGCCGACAAAGACAGGATACAGGAAGTGTAATGTGGAACAGAGGCATGAATCCTGGATGGCAGCACAATTAAATCAGCTCATCTTTAACCAGACTCTGGAAGAAAATCTAAGACAGGATCACAAACACCTCATTGATCTGTGAACTTGGATGCCTGGGAGCTGCCACAGGAACAGAAGGATGCAGATTTATGGACACATCTTCTTTTAATTTCCTGATATATGCAGTTTATTTCTCAAAAGATAAATCCAGCTCTGCCGTGTCCAACATCTAAACCCTGTCAGCTCTGTGGCCAACTGTCATTCTACTTGTCATCCATTAGGGGGCTCTCCAGGAATGACTAGCGAGGTTACCCTCCCCCAGCTCCCTTCTCCACCTTTCACTGATTGAGCTCGTCCATGCTAACCAGTCAGACGTGATATATTGACAGCAGGGCACTGAACATAAAGCACAGAGGGTAAATCGATGGTTGGGGATCGGGATCCCCGTTTAAATTGAATGGCAACCGAGGCAAAGCCCGGCAGTAATTGAAAGTGGGCTCCTCAGAAAGCAGAGGACACACTGCATGTGTGTGTTTGTGTTTATGTACTGGCAGCCAGAAGGCGGGCGCGCGTCTTTTGAACTATCACGTGAGCGGCTAAATATATAGACCACACTGAGTAAAATATGCCAGTCTGAAGCGCGTCATCATGGGGTCCTGGGCGAAACAAATCACTCTGTTGCTGGGTTTTCAATATTCACGAGCTGCCACGGCAGACCAAAGGCAATTTCACAAATGGCCACACACTCTGACTCTAAATCTTTAGAGGTGGACTACAACATAAGCAGGCCACGTCTGCACCACAGCCAAGCACATATCTGGCATGCCAACTGGGGAAGCCCCAGTTTGATGGGAGCTAGCAGAGGAGACGATGTGCACCGCTGCAGATAACTGCTGAAGGTCGTCCTCTCTGAGAAAACACACAGGCCTGCAAATACTGTTTTCTTATCTTTCAAAATGAAATGTAGAATCCTAGAATGCACTAATGTTTCTGGAGGCTGGATTTATCAAACCAGTGAGGACACTGACAGGAAAATAATCCATGTGTTCCAGTATTTTTTTGGCGCATGCTGACCCTGTAGCACACATTACACTGGCCCAGAAAGAGATGGCCTAGTTGAAGGACTGGAACAAAAGGAACAGGAAGATAATGACAAATAACAAAATAATGTAAACATTAAATTAAAATGCTTCTTTGTCGCATTGTGTTCAGATCTTAGGAAAGACAATCTGTACAACCAGCAGGCAATCTGAGGTTGTTTTTATAAGAAGAAAGGACAAACTTATCGTAATACTAATATGTATCCCGAATTAACAAGAGTGGACAAATAATTAAGATGTTGTTTATAAAGTTTCCTTATCTCACAGCTCACAGAGCTCAGCTGTGTTCTGAGGGAGTCTGGAGCTGATCTGCAGCCGCCTCGAATTCCACAGAGGACACAGATCCAATCTCAACGAGGGTAATGAGAGAGCATTAAAAATACCAGGTGTAAATGGAACGGCAAGATCAGATTAAGACCAGGTGTAGATGGAGAGCTTTTGTCGAAGATCCAGAACTTTTCTAAGCAAGGAGCCTTAATTTCAAATTAATCTTAAATTTCATACTTTGACTTTCCTTCAAAATCATAGTTTTTTAATTAGATGATCAGTTTTAACAGACTCCTGAAAAATATGAAAAATAATAACCAGATATTTATCTAGAAAATGCTCTCAGCTCTCTGCCAAGGAGGCAGTCAGTGTTCGATACAAAACCAACAGTTCAACTCCCGCTGAATAATTCTTTATTTCAAAACTCCCAAAAAGCAAACAAACAAACACTCAGTCTGAGACTTGATACCAGTGTTGGATGGATGATGAAAATAAAGTTAAGTGACGCCTCTCGTGTCCATCAGAAAGTCCTCGTCTGCACAAACTGAGTGTGTTCTTTTTAATCATGCAATAAATAGTTGTTGATCTGCTTTTATTCCTACTGAGCCACTAGTTTAACTCTATACTGCACGTTCTTACTTGCATATGCCATCTTCAGGGTCCTCCAGACCAAACCTCTCATCAAAGGTGAGCTGGATCCTCATGTTACTGGCAGCCACTAGTCTCCAGACCAACTCAGTGCTCCTGGGATAGGTGTTTGGGAAGTCTGGGCTCTGGACCATTCCCTCTCCAGACACTGTTGTGATCTTCTCCTGATGGGAATCCTGCACTCCTGAAACAGAAGACAGACTGTTTTGTGATTTGTGATCAACACGCCGTCCCTTTTTGATTGGTGTAGATTAAATCAGTTGGCCACGTGGGAGGCAAAGAGGTACTATGCAATGTAAAATATTGACCAAGGGAGGAATTTCATATTGACACTCATCAAATGTTTTATTCACCCTTAAACAGATCTGGTACCAATTTCATCATGTTACTAATACCTCGTTGTGACATCAAATGTGATTTTATGGGAAACTTTTCAAAACTGTGGCAATCTTTATCTCTCAGTGGATTTACCTTTAACTTTGGGTTTGTTACTGACCCTGACTGAGTCAAGATCTGGACTTCACTCTGATAAACTCTGTGGTTGAGGGGTAAAAATGGTTTCTAAAGGAAGGGCTGAAATAACAGCTTGCAGGAGAGTGGACAGGGAGCGTCTGACAGCAACACATCTATCCAGCGAGTATAGTGAGAATGCCTTAAAATCAGCTGAAAGCTTGGGAAATATTGACATGACAATTTGCCCTCCAGAAGAAGCTTTGGTGAACGGCTACACAGTCATAGGCCTTTTATTATCAGCATGTACTGTGTGTAATCGTGTGCTTCTCATCATCATAACTCGATGAATCTAAAAGTAAAAAGCTCCTTTCATGAAGCCATTCAGAGCCGCTGGACGAGTGGCTGCAGGATATAATCACACTGATGAAGCTTGTCACTCGCTCCCCCGAGCTTCACCGCTCCACCTGAGCCTCAGAACCATTTTAATGACAACACCCTGCAGCCGAGCTCATTACAGGACATGTTTTCAAATCAGCAGGTCAAAAATAATAGATCAGATGCTGTTACATAAGAAGACAGATATGAACATTTTCAGTGGTAGAAAAATAGCATCAATGTCTTTTAATACGTTCTCGTTTCCAACTCGTCAATACAGACGTTTGATCAGTGGGCTTAAGCTTCAAACTTTCCCTTCTGGGTTAACATTGATACGTAATATGCAACGTGTGGTTAGTGTAGAAATAAAGGCTCTGCAGTCAAGTTAGCAATAATATGTAATATACAACAAAATAAAGCACATATTAGGCTTTTGGACTGTTATTATTATATTATTATTGGACGTATCAAACATTCACTGTTTGGTTCAGTTTAGGCACCAAAAATACTGGGTTAGGTTCAGGAAAAGATCCTACTTTGGGTTGAGATAACTATATTCAATTTTGTAATGTACACAACATCTAAACAATCAAGTTCACGTGATATTCAGCGGAGGGACTTGGTAAATACTCAACATCCATGTAAGCTAACTAGACATTTTGCTAAACTAAAATGCCTCTTTTCCTGTTTCTACCTGTGAAATGTAAATAAAAGGTGTTCAAGCTCGGAGTGAGAATAAATCACTTTGCTAGCTTTGCGTTAAGCTAGGCTAAACCTGCCATGGCTGTCTTTTCAGAGTTCTGTTGAAACATGAGATTTCTTTTAACTGACAAAATGTTTCATTGCTTCAGCTACAATTCGCAAAACAGCATATCTTCCTGGCGACAAAAGCTGCACTGATTATTTCACAACGGTGAGTGTTAATACTCCACATGTAGCATGCGTCGACACTCCACAGATTCTGTTCCACAAAACAAAAGTGAACACAACAACATAATTAAACGCGGACTGAAAATACGGTCATTAGTGTCAACATGCGGTGTTGCAATGCTGATGACTCGGTTTCTCAGAGATCACGGTGATGAATTTATCCCACCCCCAGCCAATCCTCAATTAGTTCAGGCAGTATTTATTTTTGTACCACTGATGATCATTCAGTATTCATAAACCGATCCAATATGTCTAGCCGTCGGAGGACCCAACAGGGGTTTAATGTGCTCCGGAGAAGGAGTGCACTGCTGGAAGTTTGTCAGTGCATTAAATGGATGAGTAACTGTTTTCCCACTGAAAGTGATGTAGACAAATTTATATTTGAAACACATTTGGAGCTTGATTACTCTTTATTCTGCAATAAATCTGATTTAAGGATGTGATTCATACCTAGCAGGCTGAATCATTATGAGGTTATTTGCTTGCAACAGAAACAAAAACACAGACGACTTAACGCTCAGCCTGCATAATGTCACAGAACAGTTCCACAGAAACAGTTTCTCAGGATGGTTCCAAGGAAAACAAGTCTGTCTGCAGGAGTGGTCGCTGAATATAAGTGAGAGGGGAGTGAAACCAACTTCTGCAGGGCTGCTGTCTGTTTCTGAACACGTTCTGATCATTTTAAAGTCAGTAACAGTTCAAAGGGAATTTACAGTTCGCCCTCCTGCTGCTACGCCCGTCAACTTCTCCGTTCTCACAGGGCAAGAATGTGGTTTACAATGATAACTGTGGCAGATTTGCCGCTTTTTAAATTCTTGGTAACTTTTGAAACAATGTGTCCTCGTTTTAAAGTGAGAACCCCGTAGAAACAAAGGGGGGATCTTGGATTTGCAGCTTCATCTCCAGCATGAAAAACAGTTTTCATGTTGGGATGCTACCTGGTGACAGGAATTAAGAGTTAAGATACAGTGATAGCCGATAGTCTCATGCATGTGTGACTCATGATGGTTATTAATGCAGAATGTATCATGAGCTGCTGTCGCTCATCATGAACAAAGTCACAGTGACTGTAGCACACGAGGACTCAAACCTACTTTAGTTTTTGAAGCCCAGTTGTTTTGAAAATAGAAGATTATATGTTTTTTTTACATAATGAAAAATTGTGTTTCTCAGATCATGTTGCTCAGTAAGGAACAGGACAGAGCTGCTACAGGTGTGTTGTTGGGTTTTGGAAAGGCAATTAAAAATCGAAATGAACCTGAATATCTTTCTGTCGCCATATGCAACGAGAGACAGGCTGACTGTGTCTCGTTAGAGATGTCAAAATATAATTGGACAATCAATATTCAGTGGTGGGATTTAGTAAGTACACAATTGTTAAAAGAATGCACATTATTTTTCAAGTTAGAGTGAATATTACATATTTAATATAAGTCCGATGACATCAACTAGATGTAAGTGAACACTAGACTTTCTCCCCTGACTGATGCCGTCTGTCAAGAAGAGTAAATAGACGAAACCACAATGAGATTTTTTTTTTTTACTTCAGGGTGCCGAAATCACTTTGATGTTTTCATTTGGCTTCGGTGGTGAGCCAGGTGAGAACAGATTGAATGACTGCGTGCCAGATGCAAAGAGAAACAAAGCCCGGGCATGACTTCTCAATGAACAGCCTCTTTCATAACTGTGTGAGGAGTTTGGCCTCGAGTACAAGCCGTCTCACCAGAGAGGACGGCCACCTTCTTTAGGCAAATCAAACTTCCTGCAAAATAATACAGACAGAAGACTGACACTCAATCTAACATAAGAAGAGCCCCTTAAAACCATATTTTGTGGTTTGGGATGACGCCTTCATCACAGGGTTAATAGCAGCATGATCATAATTTTTTGGTCCATACAGTCGACATTTCTTTTGATTTCTTTGTCGACATTACTGAAAAAAAATGGCTCATTGCCCCTTTAATCTCTGCAGCAAGCAGCAGCAACACACTACATTTGATTGACTGTTTTTACACCCATTTGCTGGCTCAGGAGGAAACAAGCCGATAGCTTTCATGCTATTAAAGCTTGGCCCTCCATCACAATGACATGTTTTTAATTACAGCCCCATTACAGTGGGCTGCAACATACAGGCTCATAAAGTAGGTGAATAATGTGAAAAAAAAGATGTGATTCTTTAATGTATGAGTCCAGATGTACCGTGTTGCATGTTTGGTAGTAGGTGTACATATGGTACTAATAGAAGAGGTCAAAACACAACTGAAAATCTACTTGAAAAATTATAAATAGACGTCGGCTTTTTCGGGGCTCGCTGTGTACATGATTTCTTGGGAAAATCTGTTACATGGTGAGTGGAATGCCTCTTTATTAGGATTATAATTAAGAGGAGAATGCGAAGGGGAAATCTGAGCTTGCTTTTGCAGAGAAAGAGGAAAAAAGAAAGGAAAAGGAGGCCTTGACATGAAAGCATTAGGTCCTGATGAAAAGGTATTCCAAAGATCTGTGAGGATGAAATCATACTTAATCCAAAAAGTCTGCAAATATCCCGCTTAATCCTGACGTACTCATCACAAGTAATTGCGGCTGGTGGGGTGGGGGGTGTGTTTGCATTCCACCTCGGTTCAGGTCTTTCTGCATGAAGATCAAGAATGAACCATCCGAGTGATTCCTCAATGTGGATCTTTTGTTCAGTTGCATCAAAGCAGAAACTCTGGAGGGGTTCGTCAGCTGAAAACTAATATTTGATTAAAGCAAGAACCAGAAGGTCACAAACCAGCCGTCCTTTTTTTTTCCAAAGCTTTTCTTCATCTTTCTTCATCTTTTTTTATCTAAACAATTGTGTCTTTTCATGCTTCTCTCTTTTCAGCCTTCCCATTGATATCCTCAATCTCAGATGTGCAGTAAAACGCAGACACACGCTACCAGCCGGGCCGGGTTCTGGGTGTAACCCTGACTTGAAAATGACCTCACTCTCGGGGTTAACCAATGTCATCTAATGATCAGAGAAGCGGTCCCCAAGAGTGAATTACCTCAAACATGACTTTTCCTTGACCTACTTTTTTTTCCCTCCCTCTGTGAGGAAAGTAGAGCCGACTATTAAGGGAGGAAGTGACTCTGAATAAATAGGAGCCTATACAGTGCAGCCATTGTGCTTTGTTCACACGTTAGCGGAGTGAACCATTCATGCTGTTAAACATTAACCTTCCCCCCGCAGAAACAAAACTGGTGCGTGCATGCAGAGAAACACAGATGTGCACACCGCTGCATTAATGCACACAACTATTACAAAGGCTAATACAATTAAAAGCGTGATAAAGAGATCATCATGCAGAGGACCAATCATATTGTTTGGATACAGTGCTGTACTCACACACACATGCATGCACAGAAACACACACACACACATATGTGCATGAATACCAAGATGCATTAATAAATGTTGGATGCCTCCAAGCAAAGATTAGCTAATGAGAGCGGCCTCTTTGTCCAGACCGCTGCATGTTTCTCATAAAAATCCAGCAGCAGGAGGACTGAAAGCCTTTCACTCTCCTCTGGCTCCTGTTGGACTCACTAAATTCATCTTTCCTCACATGATATTATTACAGTGTCTTTCTACATCGGCCCTGAGCTTTTGGAGTTTATCTGGTGGTCATACTGCATGATATAGTAGACCCGACTCTCTCCTGGAAAAAAAAAAAAAAGCAGGAGCATTTCGGCCACGACCGCCGTTGAGCCCTGAGAAAGCAATAAATATCTCTGCCTGAGCACGAAATACGAGGTCAGACAAGATACTTTAAAGGGGAACAGCCATTATTTACCATTTCAATTGGTCCTGACGAGAATTAAACACATAAAAGATGTGTTGAAATTCTCATTCCGTGCAGGCCAAATCACATTAACATGGATCTCACCACCATCGGGGTTTGCATTTGCTCTCTAAGTCGGCTAAATTGTTATTTTCACACATTAAAGGCTAAAGATTGGTGAAGCACTGCTCTGTGTTCTCCCAGCACACTCATACATCACGAATAACCATTCACGACAGCTATTTCCTGCCCGGTAATCGACAGCCGAGTCACCGCGACACTAAATCCAAATTGTTTTTAATTTCAGCCGTGTTACCTGCTGATCAAAATGAATGTGAGGCCCTGAGCGACAGAATTGAAGCAGCTTTGGTCAGGTGATGAAACTGTACCTCTCAAAGTATTCCCCCCCTTTTTTTTTTCTTTTTTTGTACAATGCATGAATTTCAGGCTCAATGCAATCACTCCCACATCTGCTGCTTATTACGACGGTGCAGTGGTTACTACAGGTGCAGTAAATTCCCGACCCTGCTTAGGATATTTATTGCTTTTGGGTTTACAGTCGAGCGGGCAGAAAGGAGGCTGAAACACGCCATGGGAATCTTTCATACCATTAAAGAATAATTTGGCTGCGTGGGACTCTTGTGTAGTGATTTAATGTGCCAGGCATATGCTCCTGTGTGTCGGGCTGAAGAGGAAGCAGCTTTGACACATAAATTGTCTGCAGAGGGCTGAAATAAGGGCGGACAGAGAGCAGGAGCTGGTGATGCAGATAACTTTATCTCAACAGCTCCGTTATTATTGAACGCATAAAATATATTACAATAAACTAATACATGTAGTGTATCTGGAGAAATAGACTGCACAGTACAACCCTGATAAAGTAAAACTGTCAATCAAATGGCTCCAGTACTTCAGTAAATGTATTAAGTTACATTCCATTATTGTATTTTATACATAATATAGTATAAACTGTGAATTAAATGTAGAGATTAAAAAAATCGAATACAGTTTGAGTGACAGGAAGAGCAAAGCTTATCTCCACACATGAAACGTCACAGATAATATTGATCACTGTGTCCATCAAGAACTGTGGATCAATCTGAAGACCTGTCAGAATGCCCTTCAGATATTCTGCTCTGCTAACTTATTATAAGTCACAGTGGTGAAGAACATTAGGCGCCTTTGTTTCCTCTGAAAAAACAGAAAACAGTCCTCTTGTTTAAATCATATTCTTGTGTTTTGCATTCTGCCAAATGTGTCATGACACCAACAGCAGCACAGCTATGAGACGTGCAGTTGGGCCATGAACCTCTAGGGGGCTCAGCAGCACTGACTGTCCTCTCACCCACAACTGCAACAAAACCACAACTGCTCCACAAAAACAACATGCTGTCAAGGTAAATACTATTCACTCGATACATTAATAAACCGGAGAATAATCAGTTGGTGTGATGGAGATTCAGTCTGAATGTCATTAGACACATGACAGAAAGGTGACATCACTCTGCACGCAGGACGTAAGAGCGTGTCAGAGAGGTTACTGAGATCTGAGATGATCCATTTAGACAAACAGAAGCAGGTCTGTCAGACAAGCTGCTGTCACACTAATAATCCTACATGCAGACCAGAGTTCAGCTCCTTCTCTTGTCTAACTCACTTTCCAAACCTCTCAAACATCACCAACAGGTGGACTGTTATGACCCGTGAAAGCCCTTTGACTGAAAAGTTCAAAGGTCAACGGAAATCTAATCAGTCCCAGCACAGAGAGGGGTGAACCTCTTGGTTTGTGCAGTGTCGTAACATAATAATGTGATGCTTTATTGATCCCTGCAAGGAAATGCTCCATTTTCATGCCCCTCTATCTGCAGGGAGGCCGGAGCAGCGAGCGTGGAGGGGGCAGGGCGGTAATGACCCGCTCAGGAACACTTTAGCAGGGCAGATCATTTCCAGCAGGGGTGCTGCGCTCAGAGGTCGCCTGACTGAAGGGTGGTCTCTCACTGAGAGAGAGGTCAACCTGGCCAAGTGGTGAGGAGGGACATCTGTTGACACCTGCTGCAGAGGCAAAGCAAAACATCTGCAGGACGTATCAGATGGCCCAACCTGACACCACAAGTATGTGTGCACATATTCTATTTACAGGTTTCCCACAGAGAATCCATCGTGGCTGTGTATTTATATTTGCCTAAAAAAGTAATTATCTTATAATTAATCCTTCTCAAACTCGTACAATGTCACAGGATACTATAAAACAGATCCAGGGATGTTTTTGATCAACATCAACAAACAAAATCATTTAGTTTGGTTGATAAATGTCTGCAGTATCACTTTGCTTTCATTATAAAAAGGTCAAATGCAAGAATTACTTTTATATTGCCTGTTAAAACAGTATACGTTAAAGATCACAACATGTTGTTAGTGGTAATAGCATGTAGGGGGAATGTGGGACTATGTTCTTGTCGTCCTGTAGCATGAAAAGATGACAGGTTCATTGTTGTATTTTGGAATATCCCTAGAATAGGTTTACATTCTTTATTACTCAAAAAAGCATCAGTTTTCTGCAGACCGGTGCTGCAGCTCTGTGTTCCCCCTCTGTCTGAAACACTCCTGTCTCTTTAAGACCCCGCCTCCAGAATCCCCAGTCTCCTCTGATTGGTCAGCTCGCACAGGCCTGAAAAAACACTGCAAACATCAAGAAAGCAGCTCTAGGTATGAATAATGCAAATGTGTGACATGGTGATGCAGTGTGATGTCACAAAGTCACAGAATTAAAGGTGGGACTACTGACGAGGCGTTTATGGAGCAGGGAAGGGAATGAAAAAATAAAAAAGTGTAACAGGACCCCTTTCAACTAATCCCAACTAATTTAAGAAGTTCTCTATATTTATGGGTGAAAAAAAAAATGGAACAAGCCTCAAACTTAGCTCACAGTTGCTAGAAAAGAATTAAAAACACAGACCAACATCCAGTCAGTTCTTCCATAAAAATAGCCAGTGTTGAAAAACCAATGAGGCCCTCGAGCCCCTGAAGGATTAAACTTCCATAATTGCTATGAAATATGCCTTTAATGAGATGCACAGAGTGTTATCTGATAAATGATTACAAATTGTGATAAGGATTTAAAAAGCCACAGCTGCAGGCCGTTAATGATAGTGAATGCACAGTAGTGTACAAGTGCATGTGATGCTGTGACACACAGCAGACACACCAAAGCTAAACTGGAGTCTCTCAGGCCCTCAGGCGCTGGACAATCCAACAGACCGACTAAAACTCGTCACCACACAACCGCTGCTCCTCGGGTTACAATGGTTCCCCGCCCCTGAATGATTTCTCAGAGCCTCTAATTAGTGCCCACACTTGTGTTTGGCATCCAGAAAGAGGAAGATTGAGTGTCAGTCTTTTCACTACAGCCATCTATTAGTTGACCCTCTGGTATTTTGTGTCTGAGCCCCTGAGCCTGGATTTAGACATGAAATCAGCACCGAAATCAGCTGTAAACTGAAGCATAAACCCACCCAGCCTCAGGATTATGACCCCTTCTGATAGAGAATAAAGAACACCACAACTTTCAAGCAAATGTCTCACTTATGACGCAAAATTTCTGGTGTCATAAACATTGATTTGTTCTGGGTTTGGAAAAAAAAAGAAAAAGGAAATGGTCGGTGGCTAAAGACCGACAGCTACCACAGGAAAAAAAAAAAAAAGTGTGGCTGCATGAAAACATTTCAGGGCTGGACACATCACAACACTGACCATGATTAACAAGTATGTCAGAGAACCAAAGCCTTCAGAGCAGGAATCTCCTGGGCACAAACAGATTTCATGTTTGCATGACTGTCCACACAAGTTTCGGCAGCGTACAGGCCTGTAAGTCTCTCTGATTCTCTCTTCAAATTACAATCAAAGCCTGCACCCTCATTAATGCAGGGTGCCCCATATCAACCCCAATTTCCTCGTCAGCTGTCAAACTCAGAATCAATATCAAAGTTAATTATTGTTAAGCGAATGAACTGACAGTTGAGCACAAAAAAAAGAAAAGTCAAAAGGCTGCTAGATGTTTCTCACAAACGCTGGGAGACGGGCTTAACCTCCTCGTCTGGCTGGAAACCAGGCGCTGACAGATGAACCACGTCTTTTTTAAACTTCTTTCCACAGCTGCGGACGGCAGCTCCAGGCTGCTTTGTAGTCACATCTGTGAGCTGGACAGCTGGATGTTTGGGGAAAATTACAGTTTGATCTGTGGCGAGCCAGATTGGACGACAGCTTTGCCGTACCAGATCCAGACACTGCGATTAAGTATGATCAAAGATGCAGGTTTTGCAATGAATGTAGCTGGGAGGATTGATAGCTGATCACAATCCACTTTGTAGCTCCCTGGCTCCAGGACAGTAACTCTCAAATCTGCAATGAACAGCTTGGAAGAAGTCAATAATCTTTTCAGCTAATGATTTATAAATTGATCTGGGACCGCACAGATCTACGCTGGAATCTCAGGAAAGCTTAGGTTGCAAGTTGGAGCGCGGCCAAATTGACACGCTGAGTGAGTTTGTCTTCACACATCTTCCTCCCCTCGTCCTGCTACTTTAATCTTATCTCAGATCAAGACAATCCATGTAATAGAGACCTCCCAGTGGTAGCTGTATAAAAGACCTCACTCTGAAAAAAACAACAAACCCAGATATTTAAACAGAAGAGCTGTCTAGAACTCCAAAAATCACATAATTTATGTAGCTAACATAACCTCTGAACAACCTTTTAAGAAGCTACGAGCCATTCAAGCAAATCTGGGTAAAGACTTTAAAATGTCTGATGAGATTTTCAGCTGTGGCAAATTGAATGATTAATCCAAAGCAACAGACTAGGAAACAAGTGAAAGAGCATTTTAATTGTGGCAGTTTAAGAATAAAACTCTCGGCTCTCTGACTCTGCTTATAGATACGGATTGATTTCTTTAAGCGTGTTGCCCCAGATCTCTAATTACTGCCACCCCAACAAGCCTTCATAACCTTTTGGCCCAGCTGTCTGGAGAAGAGGAGCTGCAGTGCAGAACTCAGGGTAATGAAAGTATATTCCTTTCAACCTCTATTTACCAAGGGAGGAGTTTGCTGAGCACAACTGCGCTTTTCCTGTAACATCCTGCTCTCGCTCACACAGATACAAGCCTGTTGCCACCCACTGCAGCCACCGTCACTTGTTTCTGTCAAAAGCACAGTGACAGAAGTCGTTGGACTCCAACACGATTCAAACTGATGACCTGCTGGTGAAAAGCTTTGCTAATAATTCTGCCAGATGCAAACCTCAGGGAACATCTGCGCATACGTCCCAGCATAACAACTTGCCAAAGGGCTGGCTTTACTAAACCAAGCAAGTTTGTACCTGGATCTTCAGAGTTGACATGAGTAGCAATTTGAGGATTAGAAAGCAGGAAAATTGATGTTTCTGAGGGGAAGCGTCTGTAGGCGAGGGCTGTGACTTAGTGTCTGCAGGTTAATTCCCTTAAGAGGGGAATACAATTATTATATAATTGCAATGCTGCTCACAGAGCAGCTCACTATGGATCTATTCATCCCAGGCTTTCCAAAGGATTTGTATTTCAATCACTATAGAAGCACTGTTTGAAGAAATAGACTGGAGTATATACACGTTCTGAAAGCAAATTCAGACTAATCTTTGGATGAAACGTCTCACCTCACTCTCGACCTCAATCTAAGCATTGTTAGCAAGTGTAAACAGCATATGACCATCAAAATATTACATAAGAACTCTGGATTTGACTGCTGTAATGCTTTTACAGGAACTGAATTATTACACTATTGATAGAAGCTACAGATGCAAAATGAGTACAGACTTCAAATGAGGTACCTTTGGACATGATCACATAGAAATGCAGAGGAATAAGGCAAACCGAGTCTCCAGAGTTTAGAAATGTCTTCACAGTGTGGTCATAATATCAGAGATTCCTTTGTGATGAATCCTCAAATGACCAAGGAAGTAATTTGATTCTAAAAACATACAACATGAACACAACAATGACAACAACAGCATTTAAAATGTCCAAGTGCGACATTGAGAGAGAGAGAGTGTGTGTTGAGGAGCTATAATTGCCAGGTACGGCTTCAAAGAGAAGAAGAGGAGGGATGAAATGATGCAGGGACACAGTCTGCAGACTGGAGACAAGACAGCCAGCAACTGAGACAGGAGGCAAATATCAATAAAGACAAAGGTCCGGCACCAAGGTGAGGGCGATTTTGAAAGCTTTGGACCTGATTACCAGGTACCACAACACACATCTGACCCAGAAACTCAGGAACAACAATTTGATTTGCATCACTTCTATCATGAAACTGGGATACAGATGGGAGAAACTGCCAATCAGGAGCTCAGCGGGAGAAAGGGTCGAAAATAAAGAGACTCCTGTGAAAATCAGGAGTGTTGGCAGGAAGGATTTCTTGCTCAAGAACAAAGTACAGAGTCACTCCCTGTGATTCCAGGGTTCTGTGTTCGCCAGATTTATAAGGCACGTAATGGGAACATGACAAAGAGTCTATTGTTTCCAAACTCCAGGTTTAAGGTTTGGGTTATTTGCCCTGAACACAACAGGAGGGTTAATGTTTGTTAACATAGATATGCTCCACAATTAATCACAATAACTGTGTTGATTACTGTGCCCCCATATGACCAATCATCTTGAGAAACAACTGACCAATCACAGCTTTTCGAGCATGGACAGCAGCTTCTTACATGGTTGGCTAAAGAGCTAAAGTTGTCCACAAAGTAAAAATCATCACACCTAGTGAAGTTGCTGGGCCATTGTTATAGAAATCATGCTGACGGGATGGATGTGTCCCTCCCTACTGACTGATTTGGGAAAAAATAACAAACAACAACATGAGACAAATCTGTGACCTTTCATTCTTCACCCTACCTGGTCCACTGATCCGATCACTGGCTATTTATGCAGACTAACTCCATTTAACATATGACAGAAAAACAAGAGTGGCTCTCATTAGAGACAGTGATGCTCCATGGAGGATAAGCTGTTTGCATTAACACCTTAGGAAGCTAACGCGATGAGATTTACTCACATCCAGACCCACAGCTTTGTTATTCAGTCAGCTGCTCATCTCTTGTTGCACAGGGAGGATCCTATTTAAAGAAACCTCTTGTTTGACCTTCAATCCACCACATGCACACATCACCAGGACTAATATCTGCTGAGGGCTGCTGTGATGTCACCAAACTCAGTGGGTCCCCTTTTGGTAAAGTGCTTGTTTGGGCAATGTTTGGAGAAATGACAAATAAATGGAGGCGCTGAGCACTTAGCACCCAGTTTGCCTTTTTAACAGCCTGCACAGGTCATTAAGCCTCTGACTGTCCATCATTTGACAAAAGGCCTCCCAGCGCTCGCCTCTGATTCTCTCTGACTGCTCACCAAAAAAAAACAAAAAAAACAAAAAAAAAAAAACTTTCAATCATCTGTGTCCATTTTCCTCTAAACATCACCCTGCTGTTTGATGCAACCACCACCAGAACAACAGAAACAAGTAATGGAAGCACACAGCCAGCCACTAAAAGCCTTATTTTATCTCTGGAAATGGTGAATATTCATGAAGCTGCATTTAAGGAACAATAGCTGTGTAATTACCTCCTGAGATAAATGGTTACAAAACAGATGCCTTTCTCTCTCTGGGGCTTGTAGAAAATGGATGGCTAGATCTGTGTAAATACGTCTTACTAAAACTTTCCAATGCATTTTCTGAGCTGAGCAATCATGGGCTGTGACCTAAGAAGCAACCAGTAATTAGTGTGAATAAGAGGAACTGCAGAGTTAGTTTGTTATAAATAACAGAAAGGTATTCTACCAGAAAGCTTCTCTGATCAATATTTTGATATCAACAATGGATCAAATGACCTCGTGTGCTGCAGTGATGAACTATCACACACTGTTGTTCCCTTCAGTATATGGACTGTTTTTCCATATGTTTATTTTTCTGCTCATTGTTTTATATTTACAGTCTTTTCATTCATATTTTGGGGTTCAGTTCCACTGCTGTCATCAAACTTGCAATCAGCAGGCAGCTGTTGTCAGTGAATAATCTCTGATAAAGTGAATGCACCTCCACAAGACAGCAGACACACACAGTTAGCGACTAGCTGATGAAAATGGCAGCTGTAAATGATGTCTAGATGATGTTACGTATTTTTAGCCGCTAGCTTATTACAGGTAAGCTCACAGTCAGGTTGTTGTACAGAGATTCGGGTCTGTTTCATCACGTGTCCCAGTCGGCCATGACAGTGAGTCAGCATGCACAATACCAGGAGAATTAACTAGCTCACTTAAATGGAATGCAGCCGAGGTTTAATGTTATCTATTAAACCTGTGTTTACAAGCCAAAATGTGAAAAAGGCAACACATCCTCATACCTAAACCACTGAACAGGTTGTTGGCCAGCGACTCCTAGAATGACATCACTGTTCCCAAAACAACATGACCACGACCTTCATCGTACGGTCACAGTTCAGGAAAGAGAAGGTTTGGGACAACACTGCAGTTTGGGTTAAAATAGCCACGTTAGTTATGTAACTTCAGTCACACATACACTTGCATGTGTATGTAAATTTAGCAGGTTATGTGCAAGATGTAACTTAACTACATTAGTAGGTCAAAATGTCTCACTGTAGGTTTTTAAAGTAAGAAGTCAGTTTGTTTTGACCCAACGGTCCTTTTTAACTTCCTCATGATATGAGACTTCACCTGACTCCCTCCTTTGCTGCTGTAATAAATACTGCAGCCACTAGAGGTCGCCACACAACAAGAAATATATATCGAACAGTCGACCTCTATCATTGTTGATGAAGGTTCCCAGACATCCATTCTAAGTGTTGTATCGTGGACAACTGGACGTGTTTCAGTTTCTTGAAGACGTTTCTCACTAACTGGAGGGGAGCTGCAGGGTTTTAAATGGTGTGGGAGCGTCTATAGAGCCATTAAGGACAAATCTGAGTTTCAGAGTCGTTAGGGCCACTTCATTGGTCGTAAGTCTTCCAGAAACAAAAACACGACCAGTTGCCTAGGATACAGCACTCAGAATGACCTGTACCACTGTTTAACTGAAGAGGATGACTGGAAGAACGTCTGTTTACTATGACCTGACTATTCTATGTCCATAATTAAGGTTTCTTTTTTTCCAATAGCAATCTGTTAGTGCTGTAATTACTAGTCCTGATTTAATAGGATTTATTTAGCATTGTTCAGCAATAAGTGACCTGATTAGAACTGGTTAATTATCATCTAGCAACTGCAATGTGCCAATTATAAGCACGCATTTAAGTTACGATGTCTCATTTGTGTCGTGAATACATGAGGTATACAATTTACTCCTCCTACTCCTCCTATAACGACACTGGAGGGTTTTTATAGACATAACATGAATAGGAGGTTCAAAAGTTCATTGCTCATCAAGTCACAGCCGACTAAGAATAGCACATTTTTGGCTGTAAACAAATACAATCCCCTTTTTCATTTACCCCAAATCAACTGTATCTCCTACGAATTAAGTTCCGGTGCATCATCATTTGTTAGATTTTTCTCCCTATCAATCATTTTGAGGGAGGATTTTAAAAATGGTAGTTATCAACATCTTTAATGACCATGTTTCAGTGATTCAAGTCCACATTATTGTAACCGCGCTCTCATTATCTTAATTTGTATTTTTGGAACTAACATCGCTTTTGACAGCAGTAAGAGTGAACTGATGGATTCACTCTGTTTAACATAACAATACCAGAAACGCTGGCAGCAGCAGAGTGGTGAAAAATGTTTCATGTCTGCAGAACGCATGCAAACATGTCGATGGTCCGCCGGAGACGATCAGTCACCGCGCGCATCCGATGGCGCTAACAACGCCAAAAACAAGCAAACCCAGTGACCCGCTTCAAATCTGAGCTGCGGTCTGTCAGCAGGTGTGTAGGCAGACAAAGTGCTGAAAAAACTTTGGCTGTCAAGGCAGAAACTGAAAGAAAGATTCTGACAAACTGAGTTGTGCTTGAAAGATCTGCCTTGTCAATGGCGTCTCATTAGCTGCCGTGGTTCCGGGGGCCATTTTAATGCTGTCGTCTGTAAAAGCCCTAATTACAGGCAGCTGAACAGATGTTGACATGATATAGAGGGAAAAGGAAAAGCAGGAGGAAGAGGAGGAAGAGGAGGTTGCTAACTGGTTGGCAACCTGTCTCTGTCTTTCTCTGAGCATTACTCATTCAGAAGTCGTCCTTTTCAAGCTGCTATCACACAATCTTCCCCGTGAAGAATTAAATGGAATGAGAAAAAAGTCTTGGAGAGATTTGAAGAGAGTCAGAAAGGTGTTTTACATTCTGCTCAGTCTGTTTCATACAGCTTCAAAGTAGACGAAGCCACATACTGTATCTGTATCTTCATCTGAGGGTTATCTAATGTTATCAGCTGTTTAAATGGTGCAATAAGGTATTTTTAGCTGTCTGATTATTTTGTTTTTTTACGCTTGAGTATCTTTAAATACTGCCCAGCAAGGTTTCTGTGCACAGCTGGATAAACCAACAGCAGTTGTTTACTGTATACACTGATGCTCTTATTACAGACCTGAATGTTTGCTGTGGATTCAGCCGCGGACGGCAGATACGTCTGACAGCGACACTGCAAACCATCAATTTTAGACTTTTCTGCTCTGCTCTAAAAATGACATTGTCTTTGTGTACAAGACAGAAACTACATTATGTGTATGTGTAATATCCATAAACAAGTGGAAGCACAGATGCTTTTGTAGCTAACTGAACCTCAAGTCATGTGAGTATAATTCGAAGACTTTTAAACGTGAAGGTGGAATCAGCTGGATGTGACGGACGGCTGATTGTTGAGTCTCTGCAGTTCTGACACACTAACAAGCCTTTTCGTTCCATTCTGTTGTGTTACATCTTTTACTTTCTTCTTCCAGTGTCGACCGTATGTGTCATCAGCTATCTTGTGATGTTGGGAACGTGAAGTAACATTCTGTTTTTGAATGTAAGGAGTAAAAAGTGCAGAAATTTGTGTTAAATGTAGAGTAAGAGCCAAAAGTTGTCAGCAAAATAAACACTCAAGTAAGATACCTGACAAATCTACTTCTATTTAATGACAGAGTAGGAGTACTTCACACCTCTGCTGGAAACAAAATGAAATTTATACGAATGAATAATGTTTTCCTTTTCCAAATGCCCATTACTGACTTGAGTGGCAAACTGCCCAGTTCATGTCACGTTAATTATCACCTGGATGGAAACAGACTCATTCCAGAGCAGGCACTCGCTAAGATTAAAGGCCTTGAAATAACACAACATATATTTTTCGTGATATTTTCAGACTTTTATATGATTCCCAGACACTACTGTTTTCATTTGCTGGTGTCCAGCTATAACACCACATCTTGTGACCAACAGTGGACATGTTGGCAAACACAGTCTGACTAAAAGCCTCAGTGCAGGCTGTACTGGGTTAGTTGTGCCAGCGCTGGGACACCTTTGTTTTGCATTGTGGACCATTGGCACAGCTTACTGGCACACCTGAATGCAGTCAAGCCATAATTAATGTTATTAGTTACACCTGTGCCTTTCCTGCCACGACAGCTCAAAGTGTCCGCTGTGAGAAATGCCTGTTAGCAAGCTGATCCCTCTGTGATCGAGCTTCTCCGTTCATGATTTGTTTATGAACAGTAGAATCAAAATGCATCCTGTCTGTACGAAGGAAGAACGATCAGCATGTATCACTTCTTCTGATTACAACACAGCGTGCAATCCCAGATCCATTTGAAACTTGACTTGACTTTTTCCATCACTTGACTAGTTATGTTGTACACTTCAACTGCTGCTAGGCCATCAAGCATCTGGACATTTATCTCTCTCCTCTTCACACTTTTTGCAGGAAGCTCCAGCATAACTAGAGTCACATTCTGATCAAGTGTGATACATTTATAGCCATTTATCATGTGCAGAGACAAATCAGCTACTTGTGGCACACACTGGCGTAAGGACATGTAGAAACAGTCTCGTTACCTAAACTGGATGTCCAAGACACAAGAGAACCGAATGTGAGAAATGACTGGACATCTCTGACTGACTTACTGGAAGAGTCAGGCTGGTGAATGAATAAAGTGCCCTCTTCCAGTAATTCAGTCGGTGTTGCCAAGTTGGTTTTTTTATATTGTACAAGGACAAGAGCTCATTTCTGCTGTAACAAAGTTTCAGATGGGACATTGTGTCGTATTCACAACCACAGTTTTCTCAATGAACAAGTGGAAGTCAAATAAAACAAGCAAAGCCAAGAGTAAGGATATAGTCCTGCTAAAGAATATGTTTTAAAAAAAATCATTAAATGGATATTAGAGTATGTCCTCTATTACCATCAGTATCATCTGTCTTTTTTTAGTGAGTGTTACAGCAGAGTGAAATTCCAGATCACCAGCAGTGGAAGCTGCCAGAGTGACTGTATGAAGCTGTAGCTCCAAGACAAAACACTTTCCAGGACACTGACAGTCCTGTGTGACACAGGCGCTGGCTCCAGTAAGAAGTGATTTCACTCTTATTTTATTAAATGAAGACTGCTGCAGATCGTTTCCAGTGTGCAGACAGCTACACACAAACGTGCACACACACACAGTTGGCAAAAATCATTCCAGTCAGTCATAAGACCTAATAGCTAATGTGCATTCTCATTCCATTTGGCCTGTAGAAATGGATACCCTCCCATGAGGATCCAAGTGTAAGCATGCCGTGGCAGAGCGTGTCCAGTCTGCACCGAAAACCTATTTGTGCTTTGGGAAAAGCCATACATTCTCAAAATAGTATGTGTGATTGGGTTACCGTCTCTGTATGCCACTGGCATAGTGTCGTATATCACATCTCGCCATGTGCTAGGTGACATAATCCAGCCAGCGAGGGACGGCGCTGCTCCGATGATTACTGAGACAGGTGTGTTTTTTATTTCCCCCCCCTAAATGCATTAGAGCTGGGATATTTCACATCTCCATTTAATAGCTCCTGGTACTTTTCTCACTCTCCTCCGATGGCACATTAAGAAGACACAGTGGCGGTTTGATTTCCGTGGGCATGCATGACTTATGAGTTAGTGTTGTAAGTATTTTGGGTAATGGGAACTGAAAGCACGAAAAATGACTCCGCATAAACTTTGGTGGGAAGTTGGGATGCACAGCGTGCTACATGAGCGATACATGGAGAGAAGAGGTGCTTCTGTGAAGATTTAGACTCACTATGCATAATTTATATGAGTAATTCAAACAGGCCCAGTTACACAGAATCTTAAACCCGAAGCACAAGTGGCACTGCAGAAAATACACATCTAACATTCACTTTATCGAGTCGATAAGTCTACAGTTTGGGGACTGAAAGCTAATTATTAATTTGAGGAGCCAAAATATAAATTGAAGGTTTTAATATATTTTGACATTCATCATGTAACTGTTTATTGTAATCATCATATCTTAACCAAGCGCATTTCTACTATTATACTCTCTGTAAGTGCTGCTTACAGTTTTTATTTATGTTCTAAGTTAATAAAATGCTTTAATTACAGTTGCATCTTCATTTAATTGTCTTCACAGCTGCTTAAACCTGACATTCAAACGAGCACTGAGGTGTCCAATGTGTACTCTAAACTGTATGAGGCCTCTCACGCATCACTGGATCTTATTGCCGCCTTCTAAAATTAGCACCATTAATGACGATGCTTGATAACCATGAAATGTCTCCGCGGCAGCTGATGAATGTAGTAGCTCCGTTTCACACATGCGGAACTCTTCGCATCATAATGAAGCGGGAGGGAGGCGTTCAGGAGCAGAAGGAAACCGGTCGAGTCTGTTTCAGACTGTGACCTCTGAGACACTTTTTATCAAGCTGTGTGGCTGCATCGTTTTCAGTGTTTCTGAGGAAGTCTTTCATGGAAATATTAGAGAAAA
Organism: Acanthopagrus latus; assembly: GCF_904848185.1. NCBI lineage: Eukaryota > Metazoa > Chordata > Actinopteri > Spariformes > Sparidae > Acanthopagrus > Acanthopagrus latus. The sequence continues at coordinate 29,958,391 of NC_051056.1, forward strand.
AATATGGCCCTGCGGGGAAGAGACTGACACAAGTTTGGGTCATTTGTTGGTTACAAAAATCAATATTTTTAAAAAAAAGAGCACGGTGTTTCGCCATAATGCAGTTTCAGAATGAATGAACATATCTGGACGGTCGTTGGGGGTTTTATGTAGTCTTTGGATTATTGGAGGCATTGATCTTGAACTAAAGATTTAATGATGTTCAAATGTACCAACGGAACACAAAACGTGACACATTTGCACACAATGACAACGTAACTGATTTACTGTACTGCTTTACTTCTCACCTGATACAACACTACTCAGGAACGAGCCAGCATGGAGATCATTAGACTCCGGGTCATCAGGATGGCACCTAGCCGTCTGTTCTCAATTCATATGTCTGTGCTTGATTTCAAATCATTCAGGAACTTTTAAATGGCTGCAGCTAGACAGACAGCATCTTTATTCAAAGCACTTCACCCATCACTCCAGATCATCCTCCCCCATTAATGGTTATATAGGCCATCTGTTCAAGCAGCCTGTTATGATCCATATTTATATTTATTGTCATGCTGCAGGCGACCTCTAGTGGCCGTAGTAAATATGACCGGAGCAAAGGAGGTAATCAGGCCCACAAAGTCCACATAGGGAGGGTAAAAGAGTGGATCACCTGGACTATACTCTCAGGAGTGTGAACTCTCATGAATGTGAGACACCACGCGTATCGTATTGTTAGATTCCAGCATAATAACCACTTTGTTAGGATGAGGAAATTATTATGTTTTGGCTTAAAATAACTGCTATTGTCTCCACAAACAGGCTGGAGATGTCCTGAGGTCTTTGTTAAAAACACACAGTTTAGTCGTGATACATACAAATGTCAACATATCAGCGGTTTGCAGAATTATTAACTGCCAACATTTTATCCTGGCAACTGGACTGTGTGTCCGCAACTGGAGTCACGTTACAACTGTAGTTTTTAGATCCCAAACCATCATGATCCATTACAAAAAGAAAACATTACAACCTCCTAATGCACAAAGCTGCTGAGGAAAATCTTAAACACAGATTAACATTTAGTGGATAATCAAGACTTGATTGCTCGGAGGTAATTATAAAGACAACGTACAGTAAATAAAACATCATCAACTGTAAAGAGGATTATAGAGCTGAGCTTACAAATTACTATTATTGACACCAACTATAATTTCTAATACAGTGACAAGTTATGTAATGCGTGTCAAATCACACATGATGTGAGCAAAGTACAAAACAATATTTGGAAATAATTACGATGAGAAATAAGCTGATATTTGATCCAACAAGCAGGTCACCATTTATACTACCTTGTAAAACCTTGTTAGGATTTAACTGAGCTCAAACCTGAGCAGTGCTGCGATTTTAGTCCATTCAGGAACTGTTTAGAAAACAAGGACAGGTCTTAAATATATTTTAGCATTCATTGTGTTTCTGTTTAATGTAATTATCTCGGCTTAAGTGAGCACAATAATTCTACCACAATATAACACGTTTCTCAATAATAACCCTGACTGTATTATTGTTACCATGATGAAACCACACCGCTGAACGTCAGGAGGAACTTGGGGTTTGGTGTTTTGTCCAAGAACACAGGAGGACACACAGGAGCAGGAGATGGCACCACGGTGTCTACCTTAACGTTACCGACAAACGCTTATTCTGTCATAAAAGCCACAGCTGTGGGATTCTTCAGCACTTGATCTGGGTCAAGCTCCCTGTCAGTCAACTGCAATGCGATGCCCATGAAACCACAGTGAAATGAAGACTAGAGTCATTACAGGAAACTTTGAAATACCTCTGTGATAGGAGGTGATGACATCTGTCAAGCTATGCAGACATGCCCTCCAGAGACGGTATCCAAGGTCAACTCATCTCGCTGCCAAGATTTTCAGTCCGGTGGAATTCAAGTTGCCGTAAGACAACCAGTACTCACAGGACAACTGAGGTCTGTAAGAAAACAAGGCTGTGCTGGTAAGGTTTCACCCCTTACAGCCTCAAGCTGATCCGAAGAGTTTGTCAATGCAAGCTTCTGTTTGAGAGGGAATCGGCTCTGTAACAGCAGGACTGATCTTCATTCCTGACAGCATTAACAGCAGATTAAACAACTTTCATCATGCAGTCTTAGTTTTTACACTACATAGCTTGGAAGATAAATACATTAGCTTGTCTTGACACGCTCGGTTTTCAAAGTGCACATGAATTCAGACTTTCTGTTCTGATAGCATTTATGTTTTGTGTTGCAGTAATACCTGCTGATGTTAGCATGCTAACCAGGTAGCCCAAGCTCCTGTGCTAGCAGTATCAACAACAACACTCCCCTGGAGCTGTGAGCTCCCAGTCCGGACCGCTAGCTGCATGGCTAACCAAGCTAAGTAGCTAACAGCAGTTAGCAGTTACCCTGGTGACAGTTGGGTAATTCCTCTATAAAGCACCTTTAAGTATATAAAACCATGGTAATGTGATATGTAATTCAAAACATCAGGAGTACATTTGTTGGGTCGAGATGACTCTAATGGTGACGTTCTTCTATCATTCTGTGAGTTTAGTTCACGATGTTGGATGTGAAGTTGACCCACGACAGAAATATGTCAGTGAGAGCATGAATGTGGGTCTGGACAACTATCAGACAGAACAAAAGGAGCTGAGGAAACAATGCTAACTCACAGTGAATGACAGGTATTTGCTCTGACAAGTAATCGTGACTGGAGGCAGACTTACTCCACCCTACATGTTTAGACTGCACCAGCCAGACGCTTTGCTCCGCCTGTCAGAATCAATGTTAGCACTGGGACTATTTACAGTACCTTGTTTGGACGTCTACATTTATACACTGTACATTTCTCTGCCCTTGCAGACTCGGAGGCACGCTCTCCACTCACAATTGCACATTTTCTTTTCACTTTGTTTTATTCAGTCTGCTTCATGCGGAGCTGCTCCGCTCTGTGCCAGCTGGTCAGACTGTAGCCACTTGACTTCATTGTGCACTAACAGCTGATAACATTCATCAAGTCCTTCCACCAAAGGAAGCTAAATTACTTTTCAAGTCAAGTAATTTCTTTTGGAAGATAAGGAAGAAAACATGACGGGAATGTTATCTGTATTTATTTTGCATGTGAGGGAAGTGATAATATAAAGTTGTTACAAGTGGGAGGGAAACTGTGGCTTTCAGAACCAGCTTTTGTGATGAAGAATCTGCAAAGCCAAACGTTTGAATGATATAGCCAAGCTGATGGCGTAACCCGTGGACAGTCCTTATCTGGTAATATTTCAGAAAGTGCTTTTCTTATTGGAGGGCAGCCGATGGAGGCGGGACAATGAGACCACTACAGATAAGAAACTGAAAGAGCAGAAACACAGAGCCACATGAGCGACACCGCACATACATCTGACGAGATTTATCCAGGCAGTGTTTGCTGAGCATGAATGCCTTTTCTCACCAACACCCTGATTTCCATTCAGACATTTTCAAACACACCCGGGAGCTGCGAGTACGCTCAGTGAACCTCTGACGCTGGCCAATCCACAGCCCGGGGGTTAATTGTCTTTCTTGAGGGCAGCCGGTAGCTACGCAGATAAGAGCCTGCTCACATTAAAACAAATCCTTTTAACCTGCCATGAACGCAGCTATGTATTTTCACTGTGTGGCGACACATGAGACAGAAATGATAAAAGTCTGTCACCAGCAGTTGGCTATTCTGTTGCTATAGCAACCCCGACTGCCACGGCTCTGTAGAAGTTTAACGGGCCGCACATTCACCAACATACGGACGGTATTAAGATCGATATCTTTTCTCTGGTCGGCACATTATCTGTGCTACTTTTTTCTTTATTACAACTGTTTGATTGATCTGATTCAAGATATAAATAATAATCATCAACCAGCACAGCGCAGGGAAATAACAGTTATAATCTCTTTATTCCTCTCAAAACAGAATTATATAAAAATGGCTGATTAAATAATATGTAAACAAGAACTGCAATCAAAGTCAATAAAGATTTTTTTTTTGTTTTGATGAATTTAGGTTTTATATTTGTGAAACTTTCTGAGAACAGGAAAGGAATTTAAATTTTAAAATGTAAGTAAGTTTAGTAATTTTAAAGTGAAGTCTGTGGGACACGCAGGGGAACCACTACTGCCCACATTCAGTGGCTGCAATTCTTAATGGGCTGAATAGACACAAACTTTGGACCTGAAATCCAGATTATAATCCATCCATGAATGTGACAGGCTGCCTGTATCTTAATGTTTCAAATTCCCAACGCTACAAACAACAAACCACAACAAGACAAGCCGGCTGAAAATGACAATTTACCCCGTCACTTACCTGATTACTAACAGTAAGATTGTAAACTATCGAGCAGTTATTAAGTTCTCCAACCTCAACCCTATTTTGTAGCACGGCGTTATTTTTCCACGACTGTTTTCTGCCTAATCTACCCTACGCTTCTGTGTTTTGATTGGCTAGCTGTGGTGTTTTAGTGAGATTACATCACTCACAGCGAGGTGGAGCATTTGGTAACTAAACAGGCCGACATTCCTGCAGGTGTTGGTGGAGCCCGAAACAGATCCACGAGAAAATATTGTATTTACCGTTATCTTGTGCTCAAAAGCACGAGTCCGAATACATGTAAATAAGCCAGCTGGATCTGTAAACACATTCTCCGTACCAGCGTTTAAAGGTTGTGTTCGCGACTTTTTGTGCTGCCACCAAGTGGCCAAATAATCTTTTACTGCAGGTTCAGAGCTCCGTGCTCATCAAGGCGTTGTTGCTTTTTTGGCTGCTGACTTCGACCATCACTGGCTAAAGCACTGACATCAAGCAAAGCCAGCTTCACTGACGATGATTCAGCCGAGCACAGACAGACTTGGTGTCTCTGGACGACATTTCTTCTCCAGTGGAGCTTGAACATGTGACCCAGATCTCTCAGCTGCTTGAGGAGGTGGGGGAGACGGCGTTCTCACTGCCTGAAATGACAAACAGCAGGCAGGCGGTGGCATGCTTTGCTTGCCAAATACAGCACTCCACGTTCAAATAGTGCTGACAGGGAAAACATAGACAGTGTTATCCAGGGTCCCCCTGCCCTGGAGTGAGATGTGGAGGGGAAAACTCCCCCCGTCCACAGACATAGACATGCCTGTGTTCAGTGGTCAAGAGCTCCTTCTGCTGCTATCGTGGAAAATCATATAAATGCAGATTTGGGGATTTTCTTTTTCTTATTTATAGTCAATGTTCACTGATGTGCTCATGATGGACGGGCCTGTGAAACCAGTTCAAATTCCACTGTTCAAATTAAAAACTACAATAGCTTCACTGAGAAAATGAGAAATCATTTCAAGCGTCCTGGCATCTTTTTACTAAAGTGGTTTTTCATGTGACAACAGCAGCAGACTCTGTTTAATTGTTGCCCTCTTTGCTTCCTCTTGAGCTCTTTTAACATTCGAGCCGTCCATTTTCTTTGATGGTTTTAATTCAGCCAAGCATACTGGCTGCCATAGCGCTGCCCTCGACAATGATTAACTGCGTCGTGCTGCATTCATTCATTCAGGCGAATCCATCAAAGTGCAGCCTCTTCTAACTGGAAACAAGCTTTTCCCAGGGAAGCCGGCTCGGGAAACATCTGACCTGCGTTAAAGAATGAATGGAGATTCCAAGACCGGCTCGTTGTGTTTCACCGGTTTAAGAGGCGTATCGTGATTTCAAATTAAAACACTGAGTTAAGCACTGTGGAAACCACTTAAAATAACATAGTGGAAACTTGAATGCCAGCTGGCCACACTGGTAGCTGCCAGTTGGGGAGGCGTGCATGTGCTGTATATAAATCCTTATGTTTGGTTAAGGCGGGACAGATTTGGTAACAACCGGCTGAGAGGGAGGAAAAACATTTTGATTGTTCCTCACTTTAACATGCATGTATGATTGGAGGCAACAGAGCAGTGCCTCAGTCAGTGTGTGAGCAGGAAGTCTCGCTGTATTTTTATCACTGTGTGTTCCCATCGGAAAGATTTCATTTAACATCCCCGAAAACTCCTCAATTCTGAAACACAGGACTCTCCTGAGCCATTTAAAAAATACATTAGGTTTATGTGATGGCCATGAGAATCTTTTAATTCTCTCAGCTCTGGTTCTTTTTTTATTCCTGTGTGGTTGGAGGATGGCAATGAATACTGCAACACCCGTGAGCCTTAGCTGCCATTTCTAAGCAAAATGAGAAGGTTCTGTTATTGCAATAGTTGCTTAATGCATCTAAAATTGACCCCTAAAATCCAAAAGTGAATTAATTTAAAGTGATGAACTGGGAGATATTTAGCTTCAGCCAGAGAGTGCTGCAGGAGTGAGTGTGTTTGTTGTTTTGAGCTCAGTGGCTTTTTATGAATGGGCTTTTGGTCAGATGTAGAAAAAAAAAAAAACATCTGTGGTTTTCATATTTTGTTCTACGGCATAAAATACGTCAAGAGATACACCACTCATGGATTCTGAAGCCTTTACGTGTCTTATAAACGGGGGTTGCTAACAAGTGGCTAAATGTGACTACAGAGGTTGAGATTAGACGTCAGCACGCAGAACACAACAAGACATCTACTCACTTTGTAGGAGAATAAGCTACTAACACTAAGCTAGCTGTGATGCTGAAGTGATGTGACTGTGGTGTAGCTCATTTATTGCCTAATTCTGGGGATTTAATGTATTCTTCTATCTGATATACCGTGCCAGTCACTCAGTGAATGAGGATTAGCTTCTGGTTAGCATGAAAATCTCTTGTTCTGGTTCCACCAGAAGTCGTGCACATAATAAGGTTTGACATTATAAACGATATCTTCTAATGCGTTCGCTCATCTTCAATCATTCAAACTGTGGAGTTTTGTGCCTGTAGCAGCCTTATAAGTATTTCAACAGTCAGTGAACTGCCAGGACTTTTACTTCTGAACCCTGCATGACCGAAACAGCTCCTCCCACTCCGCTGCTTCTTAAGTGTGCTATTAAAAACTGTTCACCAACAGCCATTTGTGAGTAAATGGATGATGTCCGCTTCACATTACACCTGGAACAGTCGTGCGTCCAAACAAGGCCACCCAGTTTCTTTCCTGTCTTTTAAGTCCCGACTCTAAACTGCTTATTTGTCTGCATCATAATCTAATGAATGCACAATGCACCCCTGTATCTTCAACACTGAGTATACGTGGAAAACTGCACACACGCCCGTGACCTTCATGACCCCCAGTCCTCCCCCTAATCTCGTAATCTTTAGCGGAACAGCAGCCTCTGTGATCATTGGCAGGTCTGGCGCGTTGCATACCTTCCCCCAGTGGCGCTCTGGGGGGATATGTGGGAATATCTGCAGGTAATCCACATCTCCTACTAATATTTGCAGCCGGATTTTTTAAATAAGACCTGTGTTTACGGGTGGGCTGGGTGGGGGGAGGTGGAACGCGGTCTTGTACGGAAACTGAGGCCAGACCACTTAACTAAGAGCAGTGATATGAAGAGGCGCCCCCTGAGATGACCTGCGTGACTGAAGAGCTGAGCTGCATCTTCAGATGGATGTGCAGAGTTATACAACAGCCGACGCTGCCAGCAGAATCATTGTCTGATGGAAGACTGTAAACACCACAGTGAAGGCCAACGCAGTGTAATGAAACAGGACTGTACAGTAGAGACTGTTGGTTAATACGTTTGAAGACGAGATGCAGATATAGATTTATGGTGATAAAACTGAGTCTGTTCACTTAAACGGTAGAACAACATTGACTGAACTTTAAAAACGCTGCTGTATCATCTATTCAACACACAGACTGTAAATCCTGTTGTTTTATCACAAATCACAACTATAACAAACATAATGCTGACTGGAGTTCATGCATCTCGTTTTCTTCAGGCAATTCAAACACTTTCTTCAATGAGCGTCATATTTTTCACAATATCAAACAGCATCTTCAGGCTTTTATTTTGAAAGGAAAGGAAAAGGAACGCAGAGCTGTTATGACATTGAAGGCAACATGCATTGATGTGACAAGGCGGGAATGACACCAGTCTGGAGGAGGTTAGTACAGGTTCAGTGTCCTGATGTGAAGCCATGATCTGAGACGTGGAGCACTTCATTTCTAACAAGAACGCCAGCTCAACAATTCGGCAGTATTTTGGGGTCAAAGAGGAAGAAAAATAGTGAACCAATGTATTTGACTGAGGCTGCATGTCGTCTTTGCTGTAACCAGACATCTGTGGTGGTTTCACCTCAGATAGATGTGAGACCCCCTGACGATGTGGTGTAGTGTGATATGTGGGCAGGATATTTTGGATATCGACCATGTCTCACATGGCTGTGAAACAATGATGGGAAAAAGTTTTTGGGTGTTTTCTTTTCGAGAAGAGGACAACTTGTAGACATGAGCAGAGACGGTGGTGGAGGGAGTCAAGCATTTGCTTTCAAGCCTTTTCAACTTTAAAAAAAGAATCAGGATTTTGTGGAACTGCAGATGTCATCTTTAACAATGGTTTTCCTTAATAACCCTGAAACCTCAAAGCCATGTGGCGAACACATGACAACATGCCCCTGAGTGGTGGAGGAAGGAAGTGTTTATATTATTTATGACCACAACACACAGAATCTACATTTCAGAGCTCGTGCCCATTGTGTTTGCCTATTTTGTGACTTCGGTCTGAATCGTTTACTGTGACAGACGGTTACTCCACACCAGCGGCCCTCTGATATCTCATGGAGTCATCAGCGGCCGCTTGCCAAGTTTAATACGAGCGGGGACCGTAACTCTCCAGGCAACTACTACTAAACATGCCAGACAGGTCTGGCTCCCTCACCTCCCTCAGATCGATATCAAATTGTCTCACAGAGCTTCAGCAATCAAGCAGGCCAGAACGTTGAGCACTCAGATACTCCAGTCAAAGGTTACAGACGGCCAGGCCGGCTTCGCCGCTCAGCCAATGTGTGACCGCTGTTTTAAAGAGTTCTTTGACAGTTTAACATCTCTCCACCCCACAGTTCCCCCGTCCCCTCCTCCTCCCTCACCTCCTTCATCCCTTCCCCTCCCTTCTCTCCTCCCTGTTGTTTTCCTTTCTCAGCCGTCCTGATTAAACCTGGAGATCCCGGCGGGAGGCTCCGATTTCCCAGCCCTGACTGTTACTGTAGTGAAGTCAGCGCTGCATGTCCTCACACAAGGCCAGTCAGACCCAGCGGCTATAGACGAGTGAGCAATGAATGAAGTTTGACCAGTGCAACATCTGCAGGATGTGTTGGTGATTTGAACTGTTCTCTGTGAGGTCCTCTTGTGTTTTTATACTGCGGTGAACTTTCTGTCTATACATCAACTGTATATTTTTCATAGCTAACAAATGACTTACTGAAGCTTTAGAGATCAATTATCAGCCAACAAATGTCCGACGCTTCTAGCAGCACTTCTACTTGTGAACAGGCTTGCAGTCGAGTAAGAAATGATACGTAATATGTGACTTCCAGTTAGACTTTCAAAATAAATCTTGCTAACAAACATTTCTTTAGGACATATTAGAACTTTTGGACTTTTATTTGCATACATTTACTTACTGAGGTAACGTCAGCGCTCGGACAGTACGGGATTTTTGGGGCCGATGACGTTACAGATATGAGAGAGTGAACAATTCTGATGTCGATAAATTGGCTGATATACATTTTTTGCAATTACCCAGGAACAGTTGTGACAAAAAGACGTCACACAGAAAAGATATTTTACAGTCTGATGTTACAATTTGTTGGACAAATCATACACAGACGCTGTTTTACTGATACTGATAATAATATTGGCCAGCAGACATATCGGTCAGGTTCTATGTAACATAACTTAAAAGCCGATCACTCTTATCTCTTGGCCACATTCTGGACATAAATCTGGGGTAAAAGTCCAGCGTTTCACCCTCCCAGCCCCCCACCCACCGCCTCAGGCAGACTTGTCTTGATCCTAATACAACTTCCTTTAGAGAGGCTCTTCATGAAGTGATACTAGAGCCTCAATATCACAAGTGTCGGGCGTCTGGTGGACTTGCAGAGGAGAGTGTGGGACGTGTTTTTTACTGCTCCAGGTTTAGAGGCATATGCATGAACAGGACTGGGCGAGAGCCAACACACGTGTATCCTGGCTGTTTTAGTGCTGATTAGTGCTGTTAATTGACTTTCTGTATGCATATCATAAAGCAGCCGATAAAAAATATAATAATAATAACAACACAAGTCAAAAAATTGTTTTGTGGGTGAAAGTGAAGAATTTGTGTCCAAGAAGAGAAGAGCACGAACTAACAGAGCGGCTGCATCCAGTGCAGCGCTGGAAGATAAATATAATTGTGTTTAATAAATATGAAAGATGACCCTGTGCTCCTCACCACACACACACACACACACACACACACACACACACACACACACACACACGAACAACAGGGAACTTGATTTCCAAATTGCATGCTGGCCAGAACTCCCTGCAGGGTGATTATTTACTCCACCACCTCCCGCCTGACTTGGACTCAACATTAAACATTTGAATCAAACTGGATTTCTGAATTCGATATCTGAGCTCTGTGCAGTTCAGAGGCTGTGGGCCAATTACATCGCCCGGAGCCGCTGCTGCTGCATGAATGGAGCCTTCTTTATGATCACAGGGGGAACTTCTCCCGGGGGACCTGGACTTTCAGAGGGTTTTCCCCCTTAAACATACACGGGTACACTTTAAAGGTAGAAGGTAATTTTGCACTTCCTATGCAGGATAATGCTGTTTGAACCGAATGAAACGCGCTCATTCATTGCAGATTTAAACTGATGCAAGATGTGCGTTTTGAAAGACAGAATGTCTTTAAGCCCAGCTGGAGTGAGCGCGTCGTTATGAAGTTCATGATCCATTTAATAACTCTTACAAACAGAGATAAAACTCACCGTTTTGCTCCTTTACACCTGGAGGGTGAAACTTGCTGACGTGACTTGATTCAGCTCCCGAGCCATAGTGTTGGAGAAGCGATGCAAGAAGGATTAATGATGGAAGGATCATTTGGATGAGTGGTGTTTGGCGATCACAAAGCGCTGTTGACGGGATGGTTTGGATCACCACACGCACGCGTCGTTGACAGGACAGCAGTGCTGTTTTGGACACATTTGGAGAGGATACACGCAGAGTACAATCCACATAATCTTAATCATCAGTCCCTCTGGAAACAATGACATTTATATCTCCCTAAATCAAGACAAAAAAGAAAAAAAAAATCCTCCTCCAGAGCCTCCAGAGCAGCCGCTTCTGCGCAATGCGAGTGCGCACCTGTTGGTCCTGTTGGATTCTGAGTTGAGCAAAGTTTGGCTTTAAGTAATTATAATCCTGGATTTAGTTGTGAAAGCGTCCGTTTGCAGTCGTATAATCTATGGTACGAGATCATCAGAGAGGCACAGATGCATTTTGGCTAAAGCGCGCGTCCACGCTGCGTTCTTGACTCCGTCTGAATAAATCCCCGCAGATCTTTACGCATTACAGCCAAAGCTCACACACAGAGAGAGAGAGAGAGGTGGGGGAGACAGCGAGGGAGTCCAGCAACCTGATACAGTCTGAACCCAGAAACCATTCGCAGCACCGAGACGAGTTCTGTTGTCTGGCGAGCTCTTGAGTCATAACTTGGTGCAGACTGAGATAAAATATCGCTGCGCGGCGGAGGGTTGGGTTTTTGGAGACTGCCAACTGACGGCACAACAGGTGCTATACATAAAGTACAACTTCCCAGCCGAGGAAACTCCCCGGCATGTTAACTATTCCGCTGCTGCCTCGTCCAATGAGCTGCCTCACACAGCTTCAGTCAAAGAGGCAAAACAGTCCAAAAGCTTCACATCATGTTTCCAGAAGTATTAAGGAAACGTGTCAGTGTGTCCAGATAACTGACTGAAACAGCTCAGCACGGCCAGTTATGAAGAGAAGATGCGAGGTGATAATGTGAGTTTAAGTTCTTCACAAGATAAATAATAAGTCTGGACAGTCCAACACTGACCAGCACAACTCTGCTGCTGAAACCACCAACATTTACCAGACAATGAAGAGGAGAAGATATTTTTATTTTTTTAGGGATGAATATTCACTCGACAGACATCACTCATGACAGAAATATGATTTTATAACATTCTGATCGTTTCATATGTGTGTTTTGTGTCAATCTCTGAATCTCTAAACTCTCTCTGGAAAGTTTGGGCTGACAGGAAAGTGTAGCGGAAGCTCTGTTTGAACAATTTGGCAGATTTGCAGAAAGAAATTGAAATGCAACAAAACTCACTTGCTACTGTGTGTGTCCCATCGGCTCCCACTGCGCTGCTTCCCATAAATATCTTTTTTCCCCTCGTCTTTCTAATCGGCCACATCGCTGTGGCCGGCTTACATTTTTTGCCCAGTGCATCATGGCCCATCAAATTTATAACATATACACAGTCAAACAATGAAGTCCACAGTGCATATTCACATGGGGGGCTTCATTATTCAAAGAGGAAACTTTCCATATGAGAATCTGCCTAAGTAAGCTTGTTGTGACCATGGAGTGATTGTTTAAAGCCTTGATTCATTCTCCACACACAGAGATGAAAGATCATTGTGTACTCACACAGGACTTTTCAACACGCTGTTGTGCGTTCTGCCTAAATGTTTCTGTGGAAGGAAATGTTTAAGGGCATCTCAATTTGTCATATCAAAGCAGAGACACCGCTTGGAACAATACTCCCTCCTGTTCCCAATTTCCTTTCTCCGCTGCACACTGTTGTACCTCATCAACTGTGTTTCATGTGGTTCCTCCCTTTCTATTGTTGGCCAAATCCACCAGTGTATCCCCCCGCTGTACGGGTAAGTCTGCTGCAGCACAGACGCAACAATCAAAGGAGAGCTGGAGACATATTGAACCCATTGAGCCAGACACATGATGCAATGCTGCAGCAATTTACCCCCAGTCCCACATAGCTCGGAAACCACCACCTCAAAGAGTGAGCAGAGCAGCCATCTCCCCAGCATCAAGGTATGAAGGAAGGTTCTGTGGTTTTAATCAAAGTTAATGGCTGGGAAAAGGAGGCATGGGGCACTGATACAGTCATTTCATACGTGTGTTGCCCCCGTGGAGAGGGGCATATAGAGGTCTTCTTGTGCCTGCTGCAGGGGCCAAGGCCCTTTGTGTAAAGGAGAGTATCACATTCCAGCCCTGCGAGGGCCTGCAGCAGATGTCAGCACTTCAGCGTTGTGGAATCCCTCTCTCTTTCGCACACACGCTCATTCACCCCTGGAGGTTTTGTCTGTAAAAGCTGGGTATTTTGTCTCGTTGTCCACATTTGATTGCCGCTTCCATGGTGGTCTTGTGAAGCGCGGCGGCTTTGATAAAAAAAGAAATATAATAAACATAGGAAATTAGAAACAAGGCAGACCTTTTGGGTCACAGCGAGCACACAGAGACATGCCAGCCAGGAGGGCTGTGTGTCCGCCGAGCACACTGGAGATGGAAATGTATACAACAGAGAATTCACAGTCGGCGGCTCGCAGCTAAATCCCATTAGGCCTGCTTGCCTGTTCAGGACACATACTGTCACACAAACAAATGCTGTCTCCCAATCAGACTGCGTTACACAACGCATCTGTCACAGTGTCGACAAAAACAGCAGTTTTGTTCCAGGTGAGATGAAGTGAAACACAAGGGAATGGACGCGTTTGTTAAATCCAGATCACAGCTCGTTATTGCACCTTAAAGGAAAAAGGCTTTTGAGATGACTTCATTTATATGTTAAAACCTCCTGCAGCAGCGGCAGCAGCAGCAGCAGCGGCAGCAGGAGGTGGAGTGTTTGCTGTGTGGTCCTGCATGTGAGGAGTCATCTGTGATATTCACTGGAAGTCGGGAACGTGCCAGCAGAGGAATCTGGAACAAAATGACTCACAGTTTCTCAGAATTTCTCACAAACTGAAGTCTTCTCCTTCATCAGCATGCCCGGTGAGTTCCTGTCATTTAAAACACAGATGCGATGGAGTACTCTGATGTTGCTCCGCCCTTTAATATGTGGACACACTCATCAGAGCCTTCACTCGTATGGACATTAAGGTCTCATGCTGGACTTTGACATGTGAAATGTGTGGCATCATGATGATTAATTGCCCCCGGCTGCACTTGGCTTTGAAACCAGAGCCCCCTGGTGGTGCCCCTCAGGGCTACAGGCAGGCCTCTGAACACTTGTACTGTGGAAAAATGTCTCAGTTCTGGAAAAAAAACAACTTTTGTTTTGATTCCAGTAAAGAAAAGCATGTGTTCATGTGATTCAGATCAATTCTAGCGAAAGACGTGAAGACGCTGTCTTGTGAGGGAATCATCCATCCATACACCTTCTAATCTGCTTATCCTGCTCAGGGTCAGGAGTCTTCATCGTCACGCACATTTGATCTCCACCTCTAAAGACACCAACCGTCAGTGCGGTGGAGAAGCTTGTGCAGTTGTTTTTCGGTGCCTGGTTTGTAGTCGCCGCTCATAGAAAACCACGTTGTGACTCAGACACCTCCAGACAGTCACCATGATGAGAACCTGCTGCTTCTCCAAACATCTGCAAGTGTTTCTCACTGGCTGCTGCCGATCTGAGAGCTGTGATTTATTCTTCTGCGGGGATCGTGGAGCTGTGACGCTCGACTGAAAGTTGCTCTATTTTGTAATAAAACCTGATTTAAGTACCGTTGTTCTGTGGTCAGCTCCTCTCTGCTGGAAGACGCATGAACATGTCTGATTTTTAAGTAACAGTAGCAAAACCACAGCGTTAAAACACTCCAAGTAAAATACTCACTTTTAAAGTTTTACTCAAGTAAAAGTACAGAGGCATCATCAACAGGTTATTAAAAGTGAAAATAAACATGCATATTTTACTGTTGTTACTTAGTTTTCTAATCATCTTTGAATCTCTTTGTGATACTGCATCATAAATTCAAAATAACAGGAAGTGAACCAGGTACCTCTGGAATAACTGTTAGATCCTTTTATTCTCATTAAAAATGTATGTTTCACCTACAATCTTTTCCACATTTTCCTCATTGTTTTTCTTTTACTCCGAGATCATTGTGCACTTGAGTCCATAATTCTCCAGTTAAGACTCCACCTTATTTTGCATGTCTTATTAGATAAAATTTACACTTAAAGAACAACTTAGACCATTTTTCCCATAATATTTATCCAACTTAAGACATTCTGAGGCAGAAAACAGTGAAATACAGCTTAAATAGTTTTATTTAACAGAAGTATTAAACAGTCTTCAGATTTTATGGGAACATTTGATCTAAACATGCCCTATGATGCCTGACTGTTAAAAAGACAGTTTTTGTCTTTAAATCAGATGTTTTGAGAAAGTTTTTGGCATGATCTCACCAGCTAAAGAGTGAAAATGAACACTGAAAAAGACATTCTGCTCTGTGATTTAATTCTTTTTGTATTAAAGGGCTAAAATTGTTCTCACAAGTCAAATCTTTCATAAGTCAGATAAAACAGCAGCTGTTAGTGCAGCTACTGACACGCAGGTCTCATTGTACTCTGCTGTTTGTACCTGTGGCTCCACAGGGCCGGTACAGACCTGAGGTCAGCCTGCTTAGTGTTGTGCACTACTTATTACTGTTGTTCCAGCCAAACACTGATATTCTTCTCCGACACATTTATCCGTTACATCTGTCTGCAGCCCGTGTTTCACAGTAGAACCTGAACTGAATGTAATTTACATTCACTTGTAACTGTTGAGATTCTGTCAGACTCCATTTGTTTTTTCTCCCGGACGCTCTGAAAACGAAGTCTGTGCCGTGTGATAGTGCGAGCCGGCTGGCATGAAAACAAGATTCCTCACTTGAATTCATGAGTATTTCTTTCTCTCTGTGTTACTGAATTAAAATAAATATCCGAGAAACAGACATCTAATCTAATCTCAAGCCGTGTTCACTTCTCAGGAATCCATCTGATCACATAAGCAGAGGAGCTATTATGTTGTTAGTTTTCTGTGGATTTCAACAGAGCTTGTCATATTTTCAGTGTAACACTGAAAAAAAATGTTGGACATCTCATATTGGAAAGAACTTTCCCGCTCCTGAAGGATTTCCCTGCTCACCTCTGAGTCGAGAGTAGAGTCCAAAAAATCCTGGGAAGGAGTTCTGCTGAGCTGCTCGCTGGCTCCAAGCCGCTATCATGAGCTTCGTTAGTGTTGCACTAGCTTAACATCTGCTGACGGTGAAGACTCAGTTTCCATTATGGCAATCTGCTTATATATTGATCCAGGGGTCAAATACTGCACTGCCAAACCTCGTCAATACAGTATTATAATGGAGCCTGACACTGCGTGCGTACTTTAACGTACAGACTTTAGATATGTGCAGTTTGTGTACTATGAAGTGGTTTGTGTTGCTTAAAGATGTCACAGGACAGTCCTTCAGTTTTAACACATATACCACAGGTTCATCTGGGTCCATGCATGTTATGTTTACAGGTCACACAGAGGAAGCAGAGCGACCCGGATCAATAGCTGAAGAGAGAACTCAGCAACAAGGGAGACGCCAATACCTGGACATCCTGCTCACTGTGCTGCTGCCATGAGCCTGCTGACCCAGGAAACAAAGGACCATTCTTCACAAGCCACAGCTGCTCTTTTATTAATTATTTTTTATAATGATATTTCCACATTTTATTAAACAGAAAGAAATATGATAATCTCAGCAAAAACTCCCTGAGCAAGCTGTGGCCCACACGCAGGCTGGTAGACGAGTTATCCTCAGATCTGGAACATCATCGGTTTGAATCCTCACTCAGCTTTAAGAAAAGCGCAAAGTCTCATTAATCTGTTACTGTAATCCAGAGCTACTCAACCACACATTCAATTAGGCAAGATTTTTAAAACCAGGAAATATAAATGGACCAGACAGGGTGGACGGACTGGGATGTTATCTGTCAGTACCTTTGGACTGATGCTCTGGAGATGGTACCAGTGATGTTCTGGGTGGTTTCAATCACCCCCTGTAGAACCGTCCTGTCCTGGGAGTGTGAGTATGCTTTCTAAAGCTCCTCAGGTAAAGTTATTAAATACATTTTACCCCAGAATCAGTCTTACTTTTAACAGGTATGAAAAGCAGAGCTGTACATTTAAAAAAAAAGATTTTTAAACAACATTTTGTTGCTCCTTTTGTCAGTTTTGATATGAATCTAGTAAACGTGGAATGAGTTTCCTTTATAGAACGAGACCAGGATCAGAAACATGATAAAGTGATCAAGGACAGCAACTGTTTTAATCTGGGTGTGTCATTTTCATACGTGTGTTTAAAAAAAGGTGCCTGTTAAGAGCTCAACAGAGTAAAACAGATCTATAATTAGTGTAATATACATGCTGGCAAAGAAAAGCCGTTCATTGTGAAACTCCCCTCATCAGATCCCATGAAGAGTATTTACAGCACCGTTCAAAAATAACAATTACACATCACTACGTATCATCTGGTTATTATTTACCCACAACAACGTTAAGTTACCATTTATCAAAATGACTTCAAATCCAGAATCAAGCTGAAAATATTCAGATCTGCTCAGTCCTGCTGCAGAGTGTTTCAGCTCCATCCATCATGGTTTTCATAAAAGTCTCCTTCACTTTGGCAGCTCGTATGACATCTGCTTCTTCATCTTCCAGGCTATTCATCTTGTCACCAGGCTAAACTTATGATCACGACTCTGCTCTGGGTTCAGTTAAAGAACCTCGCACCACTTCTGAAATCGAAACAAACATCTTACTCAGCAGCACATTGAGAAAACGATGTTTGGTAGCAACGCTCATTTGAATTTGACACAACACATAACTCCTCTGGTAGAAATCTGTTCCGCATGCCAGGTACAACCACCGGATATTGGTCCAATCCAGCCTGACATATTTCTGGAATGGCCCGCGGTTGTCCATCAGACACATGGCTCGAAGCCAACCGGCGAACACGTCTGCAGACAAACACAAAAGGATCCTTGTGCTTGATGGCGAGCCCCCTTGATTGTAAAATCCAGAACCATGCCCTGCGACATAAATCATTAATCTCTATGCATATGGTGCTGATTAATTTGTGTATGCAAATGGAATGCCTTGTCAGTCAAAATCATACCGCAGGGATCGATGTGGAAAAGGCCGCCCAAGTTGTTTGACACGAGCTGATGAACGAGATATGGATCGAAATCGTGCTCAAGTGTTTTTTTCTGCGACAGGCTTTTTTTTTTCTCTGAGAGAACAAAGAAGCAGCTTCCTGCTCCGCTCTCTCAACTGTGCTCACAAAATGAATGAAAAATGACACAAGCAGTCAAAAAAACTCTTTTCCTAGAACAAACCACAATCAGATCCAGGCGAGTGTGGTGGTTTATTGTAACGGAAGCCAAATCTCTTCAGGGGATTCTATTCATAAAATACACAACATTAAAGTCCTCTCTGTCACCACCAGCGTGATCAACTCCATTCATTGTCTTCAGACCTTCTCCGTAGATTTATTTCTCAAGGTTTCGTTGTTGCGACACAACCTTTATTTTGAAAATCTTCTTCCTGACGGTAAGGTAGCAGGCAGAGGAATCCACCTAAACAAGTTTTTAAAGACTTCCACTCCAGCGTGTGGCGGAAACATGCTGATATCAGCAGTCGTCACATCATATCATATACTTATCTGAGCCTGAATTAAACACTCAGGCATGCACACGTTCATGCTGTCAGACAGGGACGAGCTGTATCCTTCTGTTTGTTGTTAGCTCAACTTCTCAGTCTCACGCTTCCAGAGCAGAAAAACGACCTCAGATGATATATTCTGATTTTCCCTTTCTCAGATTGGGGGTGTAAGGAGAGACGGTGTTGCACACTGTGCAGACCGTAAAGCTCCTCGAGGCGGGCAGGAAGCAGGAAGCTCAGCTGCACGCAGAGGAACATCAATCAGGCGTCGCATAAAAGTCCTTTAAGTCTTACACGGTATATAAAATCAATGCCGAGACCGTATAAAGTGATAATATTTGATGAGCTTGTAACCTTTTCTGGTCCTTTGCCAAAAAAATTTCAAGCTTCTAGTATAACGCATTTATTGACTCAAGCCGGATTTCACTTTAAACTATATTGATAATGGAGTCATCAGTGATATATAATGTGTTTTTTTAAGAAAAGAAAATGTCAAATATTTTTGATTCCAGCTTCTTCAATGTGAATATTTTCTGTTTTTTTCTGCTCTGTGGGAATAAACGTGCCCTGATGTGTTCACGGACTGCTCCTTTACTGCCATGCTTCCATCTCAGTCACTGTCTCATTTAGACATAAATAATAACAGCCATCATATTCCACAATTACATGCAGATGAATGGACTCTATATGTCGAGCATATCTCAACAGTAAATACCAGCGGATGCCCTGAGCCTGAACCCTGAAGCATCCATAACGTGCTGCACGGTCTCCAGCCCGTCACACAGCCTCTCTGCTCAGCGTCCATCTGCTGCTAAATACCCACACACCCGCCATAAACAGTGAGACGTGACGGAGAGCGTTTCATTCCGCTGCCGTCACGTCACGTATCAGCGCTGAGCGGCTGGGTGGAGGCTGGATGGAGGCTGGATGGAGGCTGGATGGAGGCGGGGGGCGCTGCTGATGCTGAGGCTGATGCTGATGCTGATGGGAGGACTGATGATGCTCTCCGGCTCTGTGCAGCCGCTACTGCGCATGTTGCATGACAGGTACACGCAAGCCTCCATCTTGGGCATCCCGAGCTGAGGCGAAAGGGCAGCAGCGCCATATACACACACACACACACACACACACACACACACACACTGATCCACAACAACAACAGAACCGGGGCGCGCCAATTAGAACCAACTGGAACAGCAGAGAAATTGGCATTTTGCCGAGATGTAACTTTCTGTTCCTCCACTCAACACACTGCTTCTCGTGAGGAGCGCGGAGACACAGGATGGGACAGAAAGACGGCGGCTGGTCTGGAAGGCTCTGGTAACGACCGTCCGCGTCTCTGGGTCCAGTGTTCTGCTGTTCTGGGAGGAACCGACAGGTGCCAAACACAGACGGTAAGTGGGAATGTGCTGCGTGTTTTGTGACGAGCTCCTCGTCGTGCTCCGTGTTTTTAACGCGAGCTGAAGCATCGCATGATCGCGTTCATCCTGCGTCTCCAGCAGCACCCAGCAGCACCCAGCAGGCAGCACCCAGCCCCCCGTCATGGTGGGCGCTGTTCTCTGGGCTCCTGTCGGGCTCAGCCTCTGGTACTTACTTTGCTGTTGTTACCAACAGACACGGAGCCTCCACAGGTTGCGGGCAGCCCGGTACTCTGCCTGGAGGTGGTTCTGTTTGGGTTGTGTGTTCAGAGCAGGTGCAGCTCGGGCCTGTCTGAGCCTGACACACTGAGCTGAAAACAACAGATGCTCCACTGAAGTGATCAGTACCATCAAAACTAAATGTTACATGGCTATGAAACATAATTTACACCTCATCATCAAGCTGTATTGTATCACCGTTAATATTAATAATGCATGAATATTAATAACTAATTCTCAGCTCCCTGCAGGAAAACAACATGTTTTCCTCCCAGAATCTAAAAATGTTCTGCCCAGCCAAAGTTCTGTGCAGCCAGCAGGATCTGTGATTGACCTTGATCCCGGGAGGGCGGCCGTGAGAGGCTGCGAGTCACCGTCAGCCGCTGCATGACAAACCTGCACAGCTGTAACACTGCCAGAGGTGAAACACAGCCAGCACCATGTTCTACAGCAGCGGCACACAGTTGACTCAGGCAGCGCCAAGGTCAATATATGTACTCGTTCTCAGCTGAACAGTTCTCTGCCCGGGGAGGCGCTTCAGCCTGATGCCTGTTATCTCCTTAAATGTATATGAATGTACACAGGGGACACGTGCTCGCTCCAAAACAGTCAATAAAGTTTTTAAAAAGTCACTCAGATCTGCTCCAGGACAGACGAGCAGTGACCAGAACAGAAAACAGCTCGATTAAAGGTTCTGGTTTAGTTGATAAACCAAAATAAACTGTAGTTATGAGACGAGTTCAGACAGGAATGTCTGCGTGACGGTGTGACACAACAACTGTGTGCTTCAGGTTTCTTTCACTGCGTCAGAGTGGAGCTGGGTTCAGATGTTGAGAACAGAACTACTACGACTCCCTCTGACCCGGTCCGGTTCAGGTTTGGACAGAAGTCTCAAAACTCAAGAGGTTGCACCACAAGTCATATTTTTCAGGGTTGTTTGAGATGTTTATGGCACTAACACTGTGTTATTTTTTGACTTTTGAATTAGTTTCAGCTCTCAGCACTCTAACAACTGTTCAGAAGTCGAACATTTCAAAGGGAACAACACTGGTTTGTTAACTCGTATCTTAAAGACATGTAACCTGTGAGGAAGGGTCGGCACATTGATGGATATTAAATTATTAGACCGAAAAGGTGAGAAAACAGTGCTGCACGTTCATGACGGTGGTCATGATATGAATTTCTATGTTGAGATTTTATCTTATTTTACAATAAAAGTCAGTTGCTGCAGGAAGTTGAATCCCTGCGATTCTGCACGATGCTGGAATTTTGTCCGAACACTGTGTTGTTGTGATGATTGGTCAAATGTGCTGACGTGGCACAGTGATTGTTATTATTGAAATTAATTAGTGCAGAATTCATGAGGACTGGTGTTTGCAGCACTGCAGCTTCATGGACGGACTGAAAAGACATTTTATTTCTTCGGTGTCGTGCGTACTACATCTGGAGCCATCCTCGTTCATCCTCCTGGGGCAGGTCAGAAATCCTAGAAGGAAGAGGGGTTTCTAAAAGTTTCTAAGAAATGTAGTTGGTTGCCAAGTGAAACATCCCCGATGACTCCAGCCGCTGCCATCTGATACATGTGGGTCGGCGTTGACGTACATTGGACAGTCTTGTTTTGCAGGAATCTTCCAAGTTGATAAAAAGTATGTTAACTTCACTCGGGGTGAGACGAGTTGTTTGCATTGGAGACAGACGGCGCTGAGCGGAGCGCTGGAAACGATTTCCAGCGGAGAAGATGATGATCAATGCTCAGGCGAGGAGCGGTCGGGGAGTTTCTGGGCCAAGGCAGCGAGACAGAGAGGGAGAGTGTCTCTGTCTAGACAATAAACTGCTTCAGGTGATATACAGTCTTGCCGGCAGGGCGAGGGGTGAGACTGTTGGCTTTGCTGTTAGTCTCAATGTCCCTCTGCAATGAAAGGGCAGCGCTCTCCTGCATGGGGAATGAATCACACAGATACTACAGCTGCCAGCTGATTAATAGCCCCCATCAAGAAATGCACAGAATGGCCTGCCTTTGTGTGGAAGAGTCCATTTGTATATGTATAAATGTGTGTCTGTTGAACCTGGATCTGGACTTTCTAAGAGATTAATGGTAAACACACAGGACCCATATTATCTGCTACAAATTAATATTTGTGGTGTGAAAACGGATTGAACTTAAACACCACAGCGATGGCAGTTTTTAAAATGATTGTGATAAACAGAGAGGAGGTGAACAAACAGCATTATTAAGACTTTTTCCCCGCAGGTTCTGAACCGAGGTGGAGGATATTTCAGGTCAGATTTATCTCAGCCGTCCTTTTAGAGGTCACAGTCACCTGACGAGTCCGGAGTGACCATCGTTATTCAGGTGCGTTACTCTGCTGATTGGATTTACGCTCCGAACTTGCGCTACTTGATTAAACCATGTCGGGTTGATTAATTTACATTTCAGATATTCACTGTATGTGACACGCATCCAGAGTAGACGGAGATCCCTCCTGTCAGGGAGGAAAGGGCCAAAGTCACAGTGCTGAGGAAACAGATAAAAGCTTTAATCTCCCACCGAGGGGAAAGACGCAGCCGGTCCTGTCTTCATGGCCAAATGAGTGCTGAGATTTGTGGAATGTGAAGAGAAAACAATTCAGTCGAGGTTATTGAGCTGCACACCATTAAGGCCTCTGCTCTTTATTTAAACTGTTTGTTTACGTCGTCCACAGGCTCAGCTCACAGCAGAATGGGCATTAAGAAGCTCGCCGTCGTTCTCCTGGTCCTCTCTCTTTGCCTAGAGGGAGGATCCGCCAAAGAAAAAGGAACAAAGAAGGGAAAGAAGAAAGGGAAGCAGGTTTACTGTCCATCGTAAGTATGGAACCAACAACACCTTGAGCTGTTACATGGTAGAACATGTGGACTTCCTGTAGCGGCCATTTTAAATACAGATGGGCTGACTGACCTTCACAGTCTCAGGGTGGCTGTCTGCTCAGGAGAACTGTAGTATGAATATATTATGAACTTGTTTAGAGGGATAACTCACTGATTTAGTGTTGCACTTCACACAGACAGTGAAAAATCAATGCTGCTGACCGACTTTTAGTCGCTTCATCACAATCTCCTTGCCTGGAACCGATGTCCTTAAAATATTCATGACTCCAGCTCCGAACCCAGACTTCCTGTTGTTCATGCTGAGTGGAGCTCCCAGTGACTGGTGCTTTGACTCATCAGATGCACACTGTGGGTAAAAGCCTTGCAACCAGCAGCAGGCTGCTTGTTACCCTTTTAAACTCCTTGCCACTGGGGAGATAACAACCAGGATAGAAACCCTGAGTTACCCGAGCCACAACCTATTTCCTGTTTTATTCTGTGCGTTTTATCCCCATGTGTCATGTTTTGTTTTACACTTCCTGTCTTTGTCTTTTCCTTTACTGTTTCCCTTTTCACTCTTGCTTCATTCGGTAATTAGTCCTTGTGTATTTGGTCCATGTGTCGCTGTACTTGTTGTCAGTTCATCTGTTTTGGTCCTTGTGTCTCCTGCCTTCCTGTGTCCCCCACTCTTCATCCTGGTGTGTACTTCATTTAGACTTTTTGCTCTTGGTCTCTTGCTTTTGTTGCCTGTCTGGATTCAGTTTGTCATTAATCTGCCTGCCTGGCTCCTGGCGTGTTGCATTTGTGTCTCATTTGCCAAACTTTATACAAACATAAAGCAGGTCAGCAGATCAGTTATCTCTTTTTATTTGTTGGGAAGTTTTTGGTCTTTTTAACGCTCAGCCCAGTCACCAGAACGGAATGTTGCCTTTCTGCATTTCTGCAAAACACAGATACATTCACCATGTGGACATTTCTACAATATGTGTTATATCGAGCTTTGATATGGGGAAGTGGAGGGGATGGTGGTGAAGATGCTGCTTCAACATTTGTAAGTGTGACTGGATATCTTTAAGGGGACATCGGGACAACTCGAGACTTATTTTAAGCCAAAACATGATCGTCTCCTGACCCTAACCACATGGTTGTTGTACCTAAACCTAACCTGACTTTAGACACAACCTTGTCCAAATGTAAAATTGAAAAAGAAACATAGAGGAACATAAAGTTGCAGGATAGAAAAATGTAAAGTTTCAACACATCTGTGGTTTGCAGGAATGTACCTAACCAACATTTATCGTGGTGATTGCTCTCTAATGTGATTAGTTAAAAACAAGACAAACAAGCCAGAGTGTTTTTTTTTTTTTTCCCTATGACAAATCTGTTAATGGGTGCACAGTTTCTCCTGCGCTGTCACATCTCTGTGCAGACGAATCTGACAATCAAAGACCAAATGACTCATCAACCCACTTGTATAAGTGAAATTGGTGGGATTCACCCTTAATGTGGTTTAAAGTGCCTCAGCAGTAGCTTAAGCATTACTGCGCTACACTTCATGGATTTTACTTTTCCACTCTTTATCCACCAATCATGTTAGACCGAGTCTCATCAGCTGCTTCACTGCAGAGCTCCATAAGTCTGATATGTGACTGTTACACAGTCGGTTAGACGAGACCGACAGCCAGGAAATCTGTACCAAAATCTGCCAAAAGCATGTGGGGTTGAGAATAAAACTGAACACTTCCAACGTGTCATGTTTAGGAAAAAAAATAATGATGCCACTGTAGCTTCTGCTTTAGCATTGCATTATGTAGTCTTTGCCAGCTGTCTGCTGCTGTTTTATAACATATGCATCGTGTCAGGAGGTGGTTAATGAGCAGGGAAGTGGTCAGGTGATAGGTAGTGGAGGTGAAAAGGTAAATTCTGTATATGTCTCATAAGAGAGCTAATGTTCACATCAGTATGTCCCAGCATGCTTTTCGACTGTCCATTGTCTCTGTGCAGCGGAGAGCTGCACCCTCTGCCTCCTTAAATGGTAACAAATGGCTCGACAATGAAACTTGGTGAAATAAGAGAGAAAGCGTTTGATGTAGTCCCAGTATTGGCAAGTGTAAGCTGTATAACATATTCCGTGTTTAGTGCTGCGGATGCCTCCGTGGATCAAGGGGAACCACTTGGTTCCAGTTTAGCTGTTGTGCTCGGAGGTTGTCAGAAGGGTCTGTTAAAAGAGAGAAGAAACGGGGGTTTAGTGGATGGGAATTATGTGTTTCACTTTGATCAGGAGAACCGCAGAACGTACACACACTGCACAGCATTCCTGCGAAGCACTTTAACTCATCCTCGGTGCACGATAAGGTTTACATAATGATATGTAAAGTGCTTTGAAAAGGGGAAATTCTTTGGCAGGAGAATTCGTTGCCACCCACAAGGAGGCTTTCTTGTTCTCCTCCCTCTCCTGCCAGATGCTGCTCTCTCCCCCTCTTTGTCCCATTGTTTCTTCATCAGTCAACCTCAAACAAACGATATTTGGCTGAGCGTCTTTGAAAGTCACCACTTTATGTTCGAGTGGTAATTTTCAGTAGACAGATGTCTTTTGCTAACTTGCAGGATGATTCACGGGGAAATTTTGACTTTTGATTCTCTAAATCGTTTATATACCTTGCAAGCCATTTATAATCTTATTCACCCACATGAAAGATTAATTGACTCAGTTCTTTAATATCTATTTTCTAGCTTTCTTCAAGGAAATTACAATTCTTCTGAAATTAACAGTTACTGCATTTTATCCATTACTGACTCTTATATTCCAATATCCTCAATCAATCAATCAATCAATCAATCAATCAATCAATCAATCAATCAAGCCTCAGCCTTGCTGTTTTTAGTGCTAATTAGCATGATAACATGTTGAACATCGCCTTCTTAACATCAGCATGTGAGTATTTTCATTGTTAGCATGCCTATGCTAGCATCTAGCGCAAAGCACAGCTACAGCTGAGCACAGCTTCACAGAGCTGCTAGCATGACCGCAGACTCGCTGTATTTCTATTAGAAATATGATGCTTGATGACTTAACGGATCTTTTAAATCAAAAGCTTTTACATAATTGTCCTTGAAAGCTGAATAAATCTCTTCAGTCTTTCTGAAGGATCATGTTAACTTCGTCCCGTCTTCTCAGAATGTTAAAAAGCTAATTTAATTGCTAACTGGTTTCTCTCTCTCTCGGGTTAGAGTTTAATCAGAAAGCATACAGAGTAGAAGTGGGCGTACTGTGCATCTGCGGCGTTCATCTGTCAGGAATTTGAGCTGCTAATGTGATCGTGCCTGCAGTTCGCTCTCCGTCTCTTTTGTTTGCAGACAGCTGTCATCTGAGGATCTGGCCAGAGTCCCTGCCAATTCAACCAGTAACATCTTGAACAGGTTACTGATCACCTATGATCCCAGAATAAGGCCCAACTTCAAAGGTAAGTCTCTTCTCCTCTTCATCCGTCTCTGTCTTCTTTTCATTTACATTTCTGCTGCAGCTCTGTCATGCTAATTAAAGAAACCAGTGTGCCATTAATATGCACATCCACATTTCTGCCACAAACTTGGTGCACAAACAGATGAATTAATGAAGCTTGAAACATGAATGGAAACTAAAATCCTGTTATGCATATATACCATGTTCGACAACAGAGTTACAGTAAGCCGATGGTCTCAGGTTGACTTACAGACTCGACACGGTGCAGTTTGACAGGAATGAAATCTGTGACTTAAAGGGCAACTCCACCAATTTTATTAAAAAACATTAAGGTGTGTTTACCGATCCCCCTACTACAGCAAATATGTACAAAGTAGTTTAATCTGATAAACTTGATATGTGGCATTGTGGGTAATGTAGTCAGCAAGTTTTTGTAAAGGACATAGCATGCACAGAATTTTAAAGATCATTTGCTTTTCAGCTGTTCATAATGAGTCCAACAATGTAAAATTAGTTCAGCGCTCCATCAGTGAACTGCTCTTCAAAACCTGCTGCCTACATTACCCACAGTGCAATTTATCATGTTACATACAGCTTCCTCTGTAGCTAAAAAACACTTTATTCTACGTTTCCACATATCCAGTACTACTCCCCAAGACCTGTAAACACACGTTGATGTAGAAAAACCCTTCAAGACAGTCACAAATCTAAAAGAAATTAGATAGAGCGTTAATTTAGTGAAAGTATTGTGATTTCACACCTCATTAATTACTTGATATTAATTAGAAACATTGAAACCCTGTAAAAATGAAAAAGCGAATCCCCTCCCTCTAAAATCTGCCACTGATTTTCGCTGTCCTCCTTCACTCCGTCTTTAAAAGTGTACTGCAGGAGTCACAGTGTAGAAAGAACCAGACCTCAGTCTCACAGAAACAGCCATAAAAATAACAGAGGAGTGACTGGCGACCTCTGGCCACAACTGATGGTTTTACCGGTCTCCAGGTAGATCCTCTGTTAGTTTCCGTCCTCTGGCACTTGGCAGCTGGAGCTGTATCTGGGACACGATGTTTGATGTGTTGCGAGCCTCTGTGACCGGTCCAACGGCCAAACATCTGCTCTCCATTTCAGGGTGGGCCGAGAGCTCCAGGTCCATTAACATCCATGTCATAATCTCCCAAATTACATCCTAAACTGTGCCGTGTGAAAAACTTGGCCCAGGCCTAAAAGAAAATCATAATAAATAAAAAAGGGTGAACTGCTTAAATGACCATATAGAGACTTTTAAGCCAACGACGGAAGAGCTTCTTGAATATTAATTAATCGGCTTGGTTGCATGAATGCGTTGAAGACGCGAGCTGCCCGCCACCTCAACAGTATGTGCGCATTAATTCTGTGAACGATGGAGTTTATCCGGTGAAACTCCTGAGCCTCCAGTAAACACCTCAGAGGAAATCATTTATTCACAGCAGGGTGAGCAGGCTGCATTCATCAAGGACTTTATTAGTTTATGCAAAAGGTAAAGTGGAGGGAGATTCCTGTATGGTTCACAGTGTCGGCCTCGCAGACTGGATGAGAGGGCGACTTTATCACTTGTTGTTAGAGTCTTATACAAATCCATATCAGTAACACAGTTTATCATCACTGTAATCACCAGGTGCAGTATGTGTGAATAAAGATTTAGAGGGTTTTACACAGCGATGTGACTCTTACTGTGACATATAAGCACAGCGGCACCTCGTAAAAACAGCGGACTCAGTATCTCGTCTTTCCTCTTTCTGAATCCAGGAATCCCCGTGGAAGACAGAGTGAACATTTTCATCAACAGCTTCGGCTCCATCCAAGAGACGACCATGGTAAGAATTCACTTAAATCGCACTTTAATCCTGACAGTATTGATGATCAATACTTGGGCCAATCAGAGGCAATGGATCAGAGCTGAAAAGCGCCTCATCCCGCAAATTTCAGGAGGGATGCATGAGCATGTTTCGTCGACGCTATCAGACTGTTTAGCAGTGAGTCATTATGAAGACGGGGGTTTTCATGCCTCGTTTATCTGATGGCTTAATTGCTGATAAAGGAGTGCCGTTTGAAAGCGAGTGAACAGATTAGACTGAAGGACGGCGCTGGGTCAACTCGATCACTCAGGAAACAATAAAGGGAACATTCCTGAAGGTTTCTAATAAGCACAGTTTACCAGTGTGCTTTAATTTAAAGCTGCTAGGAGGAGACAATTAATATGAAGTGTTTCTCTCAGCAAATATATTCAATCATGTGACGAGGTAATTGAAGTGAATGCAGCGCAGAGTGACTGGATCCTCAGTTTGACCTGATTGTTTTGTTTCCATGGACTCCTCCGTGCAGCGCAGCTTCACAGGTTGTAATCTGCAGTTTTATTCCAAAAAAAAGATTTGCACAGAGTAAATGAAAGCATGTAATAAATCAAGACCTCAGCATGATGATTCTCCAGCCTGTTTTCAGTCCCAAAGGTTTCTTAATCTAAACACTAGACTTGCTTTGCACAGTGGACAGCACTCTTAAATGTAGGTGCGGCTTTTACTGGGCGGCCTTCTTCTGCCGCCTGACTGTAGAGGGGCGGGTAGAGCATCGTCGTTTGACGCTTATGGCCACCGACCAAGCTGCCGTATTTGACAAGTTGGGAGTGAGAACGTGTTGTGATTCCGACAAATCATGCAGGCACTTATTAGACCTCTGGGTAACACGATGGATCATGAGGCCAAATCTGATAAAACATCTCACTGAACCAACAACTCCGAACGAACAGGTACAATTTGCTGTGTTTGTTAAAGCCGTCATTCTGCTGTCAAATGCATCGCCGAGAGCAAATTCCACGTCATTCACAGTGTAAATATTCTGGCAGTGTTGTGTCAGTTGCATCCAGTGCCAGATAGAGACGACTACAAGTTGTGATTACAAACACAATTTTAAATCTCTTCACATAACTCAGCCAAAGATTAAATCCTGACACATGTCAGCCTTGACGACTTGTGTTTGTGACAAGTTTAGCAGAGCACCTGTGTGCCGAGTGGCAGCCGAAGTAAATTCACTGACTTTTTGCTGACATTTTTCTTGTATGAACAAAGCAGATCTAGTCAGAGACGGACTGCAGACCTCAGCCGTCGAGGTAACAGAAGGAGAACACGTTTTTCGAGGTCTGCAGGTCTGGACACTGTCTCAGACCAGTATAGAAATAAATGTTCTCCTACTTCACCTCATGAGGAGCGACACTCTGAACAAAGCTTTGGATGCTATATCCTGGAATTGGCACCGCATGAAAATCCACTTTGGAAATATTTCTTTTGGCTGCAGATGAGTGGAGTGTGTTCACTTAAAAACTCCTCCAGTGGAGAGTTTCGCACCAGGACCAATTACAGGGTGATGCACACTGAGAGTGGAAAATCCTTAAAACTCAAAGTACACAAGTGGTCTGCACGAATGCTGGAAGGAAAAGAAGGAGATGAATAAAAAGATGGAAAAAAGAAGAAAAAACATAAAGAATATGAAGAGAAATAAGGAAGAAAGTGCTGGAAGGAAGAGGAAGAGACATGAGGAAGAAGAGAAGATGGAACCAGAAGCAAAGAGTGAAAGATAGTAAGAGAACGAAGAGCAGGACAACAAGCCAACTGTTAGAGAGGGAAGAAAAGGATGAAGGGAAGAGAAGAGAGAGGGAGAAAGAAGAATGAAACAAGCACAAGGAGAGAGGAAGGAAGAGGAAAGAAATGGAGTGAAGCAGGAAAGAGGGAAAAGTATAGAGAGCAAGAAAGGGAAGAATTGAGAGAAAGAAGCCAGAAGGAGAGATTGGATCGAGAAAGAGCCAAGACCGAGACAGAGAGATAACGGACTCCCAGATGGCGACTTCCTTCTTCCCTCTTCCCCCTGGACGTCCAGCGAGAGACAGAAAGAGAATGAAAGTGATGAAGGTTCAAAACGAATCTGGGAGGAGACGGAAGAGACAGCTGGTCACCTCTCCCCCTCAATTTATCACTCTGTGGGGTTTTTGATCTCCAGGAAACTCTCTCTCATCATTTACACCTCCCTCGGCCGTCCACAGTAGTTAACACATCCGCTTTCACTTTATGATCGTATCCATCAGGAGAAAATGACTAATCTGATGTTGCGAGAGATGAAATGCTTTCTCCTTCTTTTTTTCCTCCACCACCTCTCAGCTTGAGTTTTCCTCGTAATTACAGCGAGCGGTTGTGTTAAATCTCTCCGGAATCAAATGTGGTGCTGGCAGCTTGACGGCGAGCCAGAGGGAAGATATATTTCCTTGTCTGGTTCTGAGGAAGGCAAGAGGAGCCAACAGTCTGTAGCTATTCATGCTGTCGCTTCAAGACTACTTGGACACCACCGTCTAAAATTAGGTTGTATAGAAATGACGGCCTGCTTTCCAAAATGAGATATCAACAGTCTGACCACGGCTCTACCTCCCAAAAATGTTTACTGGCAGGGAAATAAAGCACATTCTGCTGAATGTATAAACCATCCTAAGACTTCTGTTTGCACAACGGTGTTAGCTGAACTTTTGAAAAAGTCCCTAATGCATCCACACCAGATGGACGGGTGGAGGACGGAAGCCTTCAGGTGGTGTTTTGTCTCCTTATAGACATCATACATACATACATACATACATACATACATACATACATACATACATACATACATACATACATTTTCTGCATTATTGTCAGTGTGTATGCTGGATGTATACAGTATGATATGTAGATTTACACCAGAATTATACTCTTAACACTTGCACAATGTTTTGTTTAACTTACTGGAGAGCACGCAAGGGTGTGAATGTGGAACCTGTGTTTGGTTTATACAGATATCACAAACATCATCTGTATAAAAATGTTAAGAGTGTTATTGTACGTGTTGATCGGTGCAGATGAATGATCTTAGTGTACGTAGATATACTCAGATACTAATCCTCAGATAGTCCAGTCCAGTGTTCAGCAGCATGACTGTAGATAAAAAGGTTCCAAAGTGCTGGAAAACAGAAATAAAAAAATAATCACATAACCGATGTACTTCCATAAAGAACAGATGTACTATAAAAGCACAGTTAGGTCAGTTGGCTGCCTCTCGCCCTCAGAACTGGCTGCAGCTCAAATAGTTTCAGTAGGAATATTTTCTGCCAGCCAAACACACATCAGCAGAAAGTGAGAGAAAACTTAAAAGAGATGAATCTGCTGAACTCAGATCTGCTCTGCTCATTCAATCTGGCTTATTTGTCAACAAACACATTACACGTGTCCGAAAATACGCCTAAGTGAGTATCACCACGAGGGCTAATGGCTGGACCATGTGTTGTGAGTGGAGGCAAACCTGTCTTGGGGGGGAATAAGTTTCCCCATCAGCTTAAGTGGGAATGTTGTGTGGAAACTGTAATTACTCAGAGAAAGGGTCGATGATGGCAGGTGGCATCTCAAAATGTTGCACTCGGTGGAATCTCCAGCCAAAGAAAATATGGAGGAACGGCTGAAAGACCAAAAAAACAACCTGTCATCCAACAGCAGCAGATGAGCCAACCAAGATAAAGTTAAGTTGGGTTGAGTGCAACAAGCTGCCAATGTTAGGATGAAGCTTGTTGTGGCCTCGTCACTCACAGGGAACACGACTGAATATAGCAAGCCAAAGATTTCTGTCAGGATTTCTCTCCCAGTGGCAGTAATGCAGGTCCAAGTGGGCCCGTATGTAGACAAACCTACTCGGTGCCCATATTTACAGCCAATGTTTGACCCACGTGGGCCGACAGGACGTGTTGGCTGGGATCATGTGACCCGAACACGTCCATAACAGAAGAAAAGGCCTAAATAGAATATATCCACTTCCTCTCCAACTCCAACAGACTTTTTAAGATAATCTTTATTTATCACTTACAATCATAAAATGTGACGGGGAAACTGGTTCTCTGCATTCAACTCATCCTTGAGGAGCAGTGGCCATTTAGATGGTAATGGAACATGTAAACTTCACACAGAACGCTGCCCTGCCACTCTGCTGCCTGAAACAACAACTTTATCCTTCAGGTCCACTGTTCTTTAGACCACCAGCAGCTGTACTAATTGTTTGGGGTGTTCACCTGGACCAACAGTTGGTCAGACTCAATAACACGCATGTGTAACAGATATGGACGTCAGAGGGAACGGCCTGGCTGACCAGATGTCATTGGAATGAATGCACAACCATGTTTAGACACTGTATCCCATGTTTACTACATGTGTGGTTTGAAGGGACGAGTTTCTTTGCACCGAATGACTTGATTTTTACTCCAGGAAAGAAAAATCTAGACACTCGTGTTCATTCTAGTTCCATTACTTCCATGGAAGTGGTTTAACGTTAAGCTCGAGGTTTCTGTCTTCGACCTGGTGAAATGTTTCAGCTTGTGCATTTTGCACCATGCTGCCTACAATCCACTCAGTGCTCTCAGTATATGAGAGGAACTGCACCATCCTTAATCTGAAGACACCTGAGTGCTTTTAGCAGACTGCTCATCAGCTACTGCATCAATAAAATTAAAAACAGGCAGGTGATATAATAAAAGTGGGAGTAGTGAAGGGATGGAGGGTAATTTCTTACCACACACACACGCACACACAGCTGGTATTTTGGCAGCATTATTTGACATGCCATCCATCTTCACACTCAGCTGTAATAGTCCTTCCTAACACCTGGTCCCAGAACAGCTTGAGGCTCACCATCAAAGCGGGCACAAAAAAAAAAAAAATAGTCCCAAAGTCTCACCGATACTTTCTCACCAAGGAGAATGTGGAAGTCTCACTAATAAGCTCTCTAATGAGGTCCTTTCTGTGTCACATGTTGATAACATTTGGCCCTTTGGACTTTATGTTCTCTGAATATTGAGTGACGTGTTTTTGCTGTAGCTGTAAAATGTCACTCGACACACTTAAGTGGTCAGTTCAAGTTGTTTTTGAAATTTTTGCTGTGAGAAACAATCTTAAACAAAAATGTAACCTGCGAATAAACGGAACTGTTGAATCCCAAAAACAGTGTTTCCTTAAAAAGCAGTGTAGAAAAGATGTCAACATATTATTATTACTTACTTATTCTTTAACTGCACACCAAACCATTAGTATGAGAGAAATATCTAAAGTGTTCAGACTTTTTTAGACACCTCTTGGATTGTTATGTTAAGGGATCTTTAGAAGAACATTTAGTCATGGAAATAAACAAACAGTCATTTTCCTGAAAGCATCACAGAAATAATGAAAGTAAAAAAATACATTTTAACTGATGCCAGAGCATTTTAAAAGCACCCAACTTGTGTCTGTTGTTGTACCCAACAGGATTACAGAGTCAACATCTTCCTGCGGCAGCGCTGGAACGACCCCAGGCTGAAGCTGCCGCATGACTTCAAGTCCGACTCGCTCACCGTCGATCCCAAGATGTTCAAGTGTCTGTGGAAGCCCGACTTGTTCTTCGCCAACGAGAAGAGCGCCAACTTTCACGACGTCACCCAGGAGAACATACTCCTCTTCATTTTCCGTAATGGAGACGTCCTCATCAGTATGAGGTACTGAATTGTATTTTAGTTTGCTGACAGGATGTAGTTTGAACATTTTAGACAATAGTTGAGACTTTAATAGAAAAGTTTGGTGCAAACTGCAGAAATTGTTCTTTTCAAAACTTTTTCAAAACTCTTTTCAAAGCAGAATTGTTTTTTCCATTCACCGCATATCTCCCAGTGAACTTTCTTTAAATGGTCACAACCGACAGTATGAACATAAACGTTAATGCTGTGGCCTCATTCTGGTGTGATGTGATTTCAGAATGTCTTATTTGAGGCAAAAAAAAATGAACACAAATCCATAATGTTGAATCACAGCCAACATCTCAGATTTATATAGTGAAAGCTGCAAAAAAGTGAAGCAGTAACAGTTTCCATGTCTAAAATTAACTTTATTATTAACAAATTGATAAGTTGGCTGTAACCCAAATCCATTGCTGTACCCTCTGTGTCAACTGAGAAGTACGCTCCTGGCATAACTGATCGGTTTTGACAAAACAAAGCAGAATGGAACTCAGTGGATAACATGCTTCCACAAAGGCCCAACGGTCCCCTTAAACTTGATCAAACCTCATCAAATATCAAACTCTTTGAATTTAAACCTCGCTCATAGATACCAGCCATTTAAATACGCCAGACTTTTCCATCGAGATCCCTGTGAAATTAATGCAACTGTTGGAAAAAAAAAAATGCCCTTGCAATGTTTTAGAAAAGTGAAGAGATTTCCTGGATCCATTCCTTTATCCACATCCTTGCCAAAGTTGATGGATGGAGGATGTGTCTGTCCCAGAACAGACCCAAGTTTTGTGGAAATCTGTTCTGTAGTTTTTGTGTAATCCTGCTGACAAACACACAAACGGCGGCGGTAATCCTTGGCGGAGGTAATCAACCTCTTTCCAAACAGAAACGGTCTCAGTTGAACACGACGTCAGGCTGAATGTATCAAGTGAGACGTTTTTCACCGGCCACATCAAAGTGCAAAGTTTGCCCAGTGCAGCTTTAAATACATGTGTACACAAGACTAAAACAAACACATCAGGAAGCTTAATTGGATGTGACTATTACCTGGAGACCCTGATGTGAAAATGTAGTAATTGATCATTAGTATCCAGAATGCCTTGCAAATCTGCATTGATTATTCCAGTGCTGCGTGCATCTCGATCAGTCAGGGGAGGATTTGTATCTTTTATTTGCAAAGAGTTTCTCTTTAGTGTTTTTCTTTCTGGGTCAGGAGTTGTTGAGGCTGTGGGCGGCGGCGGCGGCGAGATCTCCAGGAGATCTTGAGACTGTTGACATGCATATCATTTGGTGGAAACACACTTGATCCTCCGAGGGGCTGGATGTAAACCTGTGTGGGGCGCAGCTACACTCTGCTGTGTCAGGTTTCCAGAGATAATCCTCGTGAATGTTCCTGTGATTTTGAGCGGAACCTGTTTTGTTTATCGTGCAAAAGCATCTCGGCCCCCCCCCCCCAAAAAAAACCAAACATGAGGGTGAAGAGATCCCGCGGCGGTGCTGGTGTCATGCAAACAAAGCTTCTATGTGAGTGTAGTTGGATATCAGAGGGTAACAAAAGCCTGATGCATAATGAAAAACTGAATTTCCTTCATCCTCCTCCAGGTTGTCCGTCACCCTTTCTTGTCCGCTGGATCTGACGTTATTCCCCATGGACACACAGAGGTGCAAGATGCAACTGGAAAGCTGTGAGTATTTCTGAAATAATATCATTTTAAAAAACACCTCAATCGCTGAAGTCTTCTCTAACACACAAACACACACACACACACACACACACACACACACACACACACACACACACACACACACACACACACACACACGAGCCACCAAACAATCATGCAATAAATGTGCGTTGCTAATTTCAGTTTGCAGGCTAGACAGTTAATTAGCTGATCAGCTGCAGCACATTAAACAGTGTGAAGCTTAAATGTATCTGTGATTTTCATTTTGGTCGTCTTCGATCCCGACATCACTGTCTGCCCATCACATGTAGCTGCAGCACACGGTTGATTACTTCGCCTCTCGCTCTCTTCGGTGCAACACTGAGACGCTGGTCGTCTGCCAGCTGCTGCCAGTCAGACTCAACCACAGAGGGATGAAAACAAGCATGTCTTATAGTTCCCCAAAGACCTCTGCTCTTCCTTTTATAATACAAAACTAATGACAATACATTTAAAAAACCATCCTGACATTTATTTGGGCGATGAAAGGGGATGTGTAAGTGTGATTTCAGTTGGACTTTAACACATCTGCTCGCTGGTGTTTGGGAGATACAGTATTTATGAGGTGGGAATATATGTGTTGGTTTTATGAAATGGTGGTTTTGGGGGTAAATGAGCTTTTTGCTTGTGTTTAGAAGCCAATTTCAGCAGCGAACACTTAGAGAAGTGGAATAAATCATCATATTTTAGGGCTGTTGTGAAAGTCTCAGAGCTAATTGAGCTCGACTGCGGTTATTGCATCGTGTTTACAAAGCAGTTTGGACCTCGATAAGCAAAATAACTTGAAGCCATTTCCCTCTAATGCCAAACCAGACAGCCGAGACTTATAGCTTTCTGCTAATCCGTGTGCATTTACTGTGTATTTTGTTTCTCCTCTCTGATCGTTTGTTTGCGAGTGTGCTTAACATGCGAGCACATATTGTAGCAGTATACAGCTCTTCGTGTGTGTGTGTGAATGCATCTGTGGTTGCAGTAATGTGGTTTCATCTGTGTTTGTGTGGTTTTTGTGTAGTAGTGTCTCATTGTTTCTCTGCCTCTGTGCCTCTTTCATCCAGTTGGCTACACAACAGACGACCTGCAGTTTATGTGGCAGACAGGAGACCCGGTGCA
The DNA here is from genome assembly GCF_904848185.1 of Acanthopagrus latus. Classification (NCBI taxonomy): domain Eukaryota; kingdom Metazoa; phylum Chordata; class Actinopteri; order Spariformes; family Sparidae; genus Acanthopagrus; species Acanthopagrus latus. The sequence goes on from NC_051056.1 coordinate 29,995,420, forward strand.
AATGGACGCCATCGCTCTGCCACAGTTTGACATCAGACAAGAAGATATTGATTATGGGAACTGCACCAAATTCTATGCAGGAACAGGTACTGTACTTGTCGTGAGGTAATTTATTCTTCGTTTTATTTTTTTCCCCAGAAAGTTAAAATGCTCATTAGTTTTTCTTCAGACTAGCACTAGCAAAACACATCCAGGTCTCCTTTTTTAAACCTGGCACTACTCACTCAACAGAAACAAATCACTTTTTCTTAAACCAGTAAACTGTCTTTCCAGCCCCTCCATCAACCTTCAAAGTCTTGAAGCTTACAGTAACACAGTTTTGACTTCATTGCTGCTCATCTAAGAACTTTTCTTTCATCCATTCATTTATTATTCTCTCTGAAACGAGGATATTTTGTTCTGGGTTTAGGCTCAAAGCGATTTTGTCTTCAGATCCCAGAAGTGTGTTGCCTGGATTTTAACTTGGCCTTCATGTTTTCTCTCTTGTCCAGTGAGTTTACGTGGTCTGTTCTGACATCTCAAATTGAAGGTAGCCTTTGTATAAAGTAAAGTAAAACATTGTTTAGTGCTCTTGGTCGGGGATTTACTGCACAGCGGTTCTCTTTAAGTTGTGTACTGGTGTGTTGTATCTCATACGAGCAGCGTTTCAGGCGCCAAGATAAAGAAATCAGAAGGTGATGGGTCTTTTTGTTGAGGGAAGATTAGTAAAGGTGCAGTTGATTTAAAGATAACACTTTAGGAGATTAGATCCTGGGAAGCAGCTGCAAGCTTGAGTTTCATGTTGTTATCTGACCAACACGTACTGCTGTGTGACATTCCCCCCCGTTAAAGGCAGAGAGGTTAGAAGAACTCAGTCATCCTGTTTCATTTGTATAAGGAAATTAAATTTCAGCACCTCACTAGCTGACAATATTGTAAAGATGAACTGTGGATTATTCTGCCTGTTACGTCCCTGTATGGTCAGGGGATGGAGGGAGTAACATAGTTAAATAATAAACTGGGTGTAAAGGAGGCAAAAGGAAGCTGTATCAAACAGTAAATCAGAGACGGCTTTAGTGCGCCAACGAAAGAACACTAATTAACCAAGATAGCTATCGTCACAGGAAAACCTGCAGGATGTAGCTCAGACTCGCTGGCTCCTGCGTATCACCGGCATCTGCAGCACCTTCGTACCACACGGAGTAAGTGGCAAGTAGCCTCAGGTGTGGCGCTTCACACTCAGGCAGTGAGGAGGGGGGAGACTGAGGGTGGCACCTGAACAGGACAACACAACACAACACACACCCACAGCACTGGAGCTGTAACGCTGCCCTGTGGAGATCTGCAGTCTTTGGCTATAGAGACGCAACATGGATCTGCCCTGCTGTGTGACCATACAGTTGAAATGACTAATAAGTCCGGACACAATGAATTGTTACTGTCAGGTTTGCAAAACCTGCAAACAATAATTCTCTTCTTCTTCTTCGCACATCTGCTCGTGTTTTAACAACATCTGATTTCTTTTATATTTTTACACATGATGTAAGAGAACAAAATGAACTAGATTAACGGTAGACATGCATCATTTATTAGCATGCATATAAACATGCTCAGTGTCAAGTGTTTGCTTTGAGAAAGCTCCATCAGATTCACGTCAAGTTAGAGTTGAGGTTAAAAAACAAAATGGAGTCAAGCAGAAAAAACAAGGAATTATTTCAAAGCCTTTATTATTGTGACTAAATCATTAAAAGACAACATGGAAAAATGGGGAAGCATTCAGAGATGATGTCTGGGCTGGAGGTCTGAATGCAGACGTGTCACCTACAGGTGTGACTCATGTCAGTGATTGTGTTTTCATCCCAGTCAGGTGTGTCAGTGAGACTTCATGCTCAACCAGAGACTCGGCTGAATGGATGACAGTGATTGCTGTTTGTTGCACCAGTTCAAGTGTTTTCTTTGACAACGCTCCACATCAGAGTTATGTCAAGTTATCATGAGGATCAGACATCAGTACAGCTGAGGCAGGATTTAGCACAAGGTTACAGAAAAACACGAGAAATAAAAGCATTAACGCAGCAACACATTTAGTCTGATTAGTAGTGTTGTGTGAGTCCGAGGTCTCGCTAAAGGTGTTAATGCTTTTACAGAGCTGTAATTTTAACACTTTAAATCATGTATTGTTGATTTTCCTGTTTACTAGAATCAGATTTATGGCTAAGTACATTTGTCTTGTCGTGATTTGGTGCACAACAATAAATAGTCAGAGAAAAAAAAAACATTAGAAGCAGTCTTCTTCCTCCTCCTCCTCCTCCTCCTCCTCCTCCCTGCCTTTGCTGACACCTTACTGAGTGTCTTGGTTACCTCCACCATGTATCGATCGGTGGAACAGTCAGGGTCAAATATATTCACTTGTCCGACTCGGCCCTTTAGTTTCTTCTCCTGTGTGTCTTCAGGAAACACAAGTCACTCTGCATAGAAAATCTGACGTGCATTGAAAGCTTTGTGTGACTACATGTTCCGGTTGACGGTAGTTACAATGAATTCTAACATCGTCAGACTAAACGTTCGCGCAACAAGTCACACTGACCTAGAGTAGTTATTTAATGAAATAGAAGAAAAAACTACAAGAAGTACTGCTGGTACTTTGCCACACATGAATTCAGATCAATGTGAGTGCATTAAAAAAAAAAAAAAAAAAGACATTGGCAGTGAAATGGAAAATCTCTATCAGCCAGCAGAGCTGGTGTGACCTCAGTGCTCTCACACTCGGGAGGCGCTCTGCTGGCGGTGAGTCAGCCTTTTAACGGGTTGTCATGGCAACCTGTCCAGACACAAAGATCACCTCTGTGTGCGAGTGGTTGGAGGCCGCGCTGCGACACAGGCAGACCCTTATACGCTGTATAAAGCTCGCCCAGAGATCTCCGGGCTAGTTAAATATTACTTCAGCCCATCCACTCTACCATCCCATTGGACCCACCGAGCAGCCTCAAGGAGAAGAAACAACGCTGCTGTCGGAGGTCTGAAGTGTATAAATGCTTATTCCATGCTGGTTTAAGACCACTTAATGTAAACCAGATTTCCAGCAGCGATGGATTGCTTCAAATTGATCCCTTATGAATGGAAATGTATGCCATGCTGTAAAGAAATGATAAGCTTCCATCCACTAGAAATAGTCGAGGAGGAGGTTTAGGTCTGAAACTGTTGGAAGCGGTGCTTTTTGGGGCGCTGCCCTGAATCTTCAAACAGATCTCAGCTGGGACAGAGTTAGCTGAAATGATGGTAAAGTTCTGGTGCCCACTGACTTTTTTCTTTTTCTTCTCTTGTGCTGTCTCTGTTACTAATGGCGTGCACAGCTGGACTTTGGTTTGTGCTCAGGCATCAGAGATGAGACTTCACCTGGCTCCTACCTTTTCCACTAAATACCTAATAAAGATTTAGTAGAGCTCGTCAGGGGCCATTTCTCTCTCACCTGCTCCGTTTCAGTTCAGGGCCCGGAGTCTCCTCAGTTCATATTTCAAGACCAAATAAGTCATCTTATTCAGACCGTTATTTCTAGTATCAGAGGGGGATTTGGCACATTTCTAGACAACCCGTCCTCAAAGCAAATATTAGAGATCCAAGATGAAACTGACAGAAGGCAAAATAATTAAATCTCAAGGAGGTTGAATTACAGAAGTTCTCCCTTAATAAGGGAGCCCAAAATGACTCAGTGGCTTGAAGACCAATATGGGGTTTTACTGCCAAAACAGAGGTATGGATGGATGGAGTGGGGCTCCAGATGACAAAGGTGGAGGGATACTGGAGGATGGCTGAGTCAGGCAGGGCAGGGCAGGCGATGGAGGCTACAGGCCTGGATGTGCTAGCAGTTGGTGGTGCAGTACTGCTGGGATGATGAGCTGATGGATGGCAGGTGTGCTGGCAGTCAGGCCAGATGCAGGTAATCAGGTACTCAGGCTGCCCAGAGGGAGAGAGACACCTCCTGCATTCACCGACAGACAGAATACACCAGGGAAAACTAGAAACACAAGGCAGCAGCCATAACGAGAACATCATCATTTCTAACGTGCATTATGACTCAGTCACGTGACACATTTTATTTTCTGTGCCCTCTGTGTGTTTGCTCAAGAGATGCTCGGTGATTTATCAAACCGTGGCGCTTTACATCGCTGCTTCCAATAATGGCTGCAGTCTCGGACATGAGACAGACTCATTTTGAGCTGCCCGTGGGAAGAATGAATATGTTACATTCTGTCTGTTCTTGATTAAAAGCTGTTTTTACTGCCTACTTTTCTCTGGCTCGTTCCTCTCGTCTCTTCTCTTGTCTGTGTTTAAACATGTTAGTGGCATCTTGTCGGATCATTTACATCACAGGCAACTGTTCTGTGAGTTTCCAACATCCACCAGTACCAGAAATGCTGAAAAAGCTGCACAACTTAATATAGAAACTTTAATCAGTTCAAGGTCTGGGTCCGGATAGGGTGGTGTCAGGGTCCAGACCTGAACAAGTGATCTCGAAGAGGGTGTGAAAGGTTGGAAGGTTAAAGATGGGTCTGCATTTTGGTTATTGTCATGGATAAAATAATGGAAATCTGGAAACAGCATCAGAGGTGCAGGTCTGTTCATTCCTGTACAGCTGCTCAGTCGTGCATGCAGCCAAAAAAAGCTTTATGTCACAGGTATAAAATATAAAATGTACCTGGATCTTCCACCTTGTTGGGTCCATGGAGCCTGAGTAGTACTGCAAACTTCCACTTTATCCCCCAAACTGACTTGAACCGGGTTAAAATTATTTAATTGCCTGATTCTTCTAAACTGTCCAGATGTTATCAGATGTATTGGATCAAATTCTGATAGTGAAAGCCATTTCAGGACTGTCACTGTTTGTCTGACTGAAGTTATTTACTCATATGTGACCTCCGTCTCCTCCTCTGTGCAGGGTACTACACCTGTGTGGAGGTCATCTTCACCCTGCGGCGTCAGGTTGGCTTCTACATGATGGGTGTCTACGCCCCCACGCTGCTCATCGTGGTCCTCTCCTGGCTGTCCTTCTGGATCAACCCTGACGCGAGCGCCGCCAGGGTCCCTTTGGGTACGGATTAATCGATCAATTCCACCGTCTTCCACTGACGTTTGCCAGCACAGATGATACTGTAGATATGAGTTAGGCTCTAGTCTAGTGTATGCTTGGTTGAAGAAAAAAATAATAAAGGCGGTGAGTTTGTTATCGAGGTAATTAAGTGTGAAAACCGATGGGATCAAACACAAACCTGTGAGATTTATGTTTTTAGGGATCACTGACATTATGACATCATCAATCACTTTGACACCATGAAGGACTTTTTCCATCAAGCGTGTTTCTATATGTGATACATCAGTGGATGTAGCTGACACTGACAGATTGGACCCACAGCAGAGCAGCAGTATAGAACATTTATCAATATATTTGTTTACTTGCTGGTCCATGAGGAGACAGAGGTTTAACCTATTGTTACTATGTTTGATTTCCTCGTCTGTCATTGATCTGCAGACACACCCAAAGACCGAAAGACAAACATTTTATCGAACTGGTTTCTCCGGTTGATCTGTGCCACCACTAAATCCTAACAACATTTAGCAAGTTTGGGCCACTTGTGTTTAAAATATGCAGGTTCATGGTCGGAAATGAGCACGGGCCCTTTTGTGTCTCAGCGTGGGCAGCCAGGGTTTTTCAGGAGGCAGAGAAAAACAGGAGCCACTCAGCTGGCCAACGAGCCACACCTGATCCCTATTAACCCAATTAATGAGGGCCTGTGCTGAGGAGCATGAGGAGCAGCGCTGTGTTTCCAAACCTGAGAGGCTCACAGTGTGTCTGGCCCGAGGAAGGTCCAGCGAGATTACTCGACTGTTAGCCCGAGCCCTGGGGGGCCACACGAACGGTTCAGAGCTGGTAGCGCTTAATTTATTTTGTGTTTTCGTTTACGCACTGAATAAATCACAGGCAAGAAACAGATGAGCGAACTCCAGAGCCGCTCTCGCTCTCAGTGCTGGTTGTTGGCGTTGTCCTGGTTTAACAGCCCAGTGCGATGGAGACGAGGGACAGAAACTCCCAGACTAGATTTATACACTTTATTTGGCTCAGAGTGGAAGTCAAGGTTGATATGAGGTCGTTAAGCTCACTCCTCTCAGCACATCTTCATTGTTCACCAGTTTCTTGATTTCCTTCTGTAGCCAAGAATATTTCTCAGCTCGATCACTGCGGTCTGCAAACCGCTTAACATTTCTTAACTTAATGTGTCTTCAGGTTATATTTTCAGTTTTGTCTTATGACAGCCCTGTGCTTATTGTCTGGTTAGGATTAGTCACAGAAACCACCTAGTTTGGGTCAGTCGACAACATGTTGTGACTTGAATACCTGTTTGTCAGCACGAACATGGTGGAAACGTCCCGACTTCTCATCCAACACATCCTGTTTTTGGCCCAACAAACCGCAAAACTGTCACGCTTACAAAATGTTGGAGCGCAGTCTGTAACTGTGGTCTCTGGCTCAGCAGCATGTTCACCTATAAAACATTCGTTATAAGTCACCAAACAGAGAACTGAATGTCGTCATCACACTCGTGTCTCAATGTGCTGCTTGTGGATTTAACATTTTGACACATTCTTGTCAAGAAAACTGCATTTTCTTTTACTACTTTTACCAAAAAACATCTGACTTCAACAAAGATAAAATGATCTATTGTTACAGTTAAAACATCGTTTTTATCTTGTATCCAAGCAGTAGATGAAGTGACAATAAGAAAACAGTGTGACAGGTGGAAGGTGTCGCTCGTAGTGATGAAGCTGCAGAGAATCATCACCCGACTTCTCGGCTCCTCTCAGGTTTTTGTAGCTTCGTGTCTCGTTGCAGCTGCATTTCCTGTTTGCTTTACTGTTTTGGTTCTCGCTCACATCACCTGTGTGTGTTTTCAGCAAAAAATCAAAGATAGAAACTTTCTGGTTCTTGCTGTGACTTGTCTCCAGTTGACTCATTAATGTTTGCAGCTACATTCTCAAGTTAGTCAATGACAGGCTCCTGCTTTAGTGGTAGGTAACTGCACAGAGGAAGCTGGTTAGCCAAGAATGCTAAAGTTTGCAGCTGACGTTAAAGTAGACAAACACAGTTTCATCCATTATGTGTTTCCCATACATGACGCGGCAGAACTGACCCACACTATTAAAAATTCAGACAAAGCTTGCTGAAGCTGTTCCACTTCTTCCCTCCTCCTCCATAATTCAGCTCTGTGTGTAACATGTCAGTCGCCCACGTACAGAATCACATGGGCACCTCTGTGTGTGCACGGCAGCATGGATGAGATAATCCATTGTTATCCCGCTCCTGTCATCCCCTGCCTCCTCTCCTCCATCCTCCCTCCAGTTGTTTATCACCACTTTCATCCCATCATCACTCCAACTCCTCCTGGAAGCCTCCTCTGACTTCTCTGTAAATGGGATCAGTCCAGGTCAGTCGACTCTCAGGTGTGGGACCACTCTCATTTATTGCTCTGTGCCGTGTGTGTGTGTGTGTGTGTGTGTCCGTGTACTGTGTGCACTGTACGTGTCCATGTGTTAATTGAACTGTGTATTTTTGTTCATTTTCTGTCAAGCTAACAGGGGGAAAAAAAAGGGGTTGACTGCTACGTTACAGAAACATGTTGTTCGTGTTTTCTGTCCGATACGAAGGCCAGCTTGATTTCGTACAAGCAGCCGAGTGTGTCACCGGGGAACAAATCTGTTTTAGTCACGCCACCTCTCATGTTTACCTTCACTCGTGGATAACAGGCAGGCGTTCAGGTCGACGATGCTCTTTAACAGTTTATTTCAGAGTGGGAGTTGATTAGAAATCCTGAACCCCGTGCGAACCCTCCCTTGATGAGACACCATTAGGAGGCCTGGAGGCGAAACCCATCGGTCATCACATTGTGTTTATTATCTCTCTAAAGAATCATTACAGTCAGGAAAAGGGAGTGAAGCCCTTCATTGGTGCCTCTAATAGCCTCTGAAGAGGTTGTAGTAATTCTTCCTGCTGTAGCCTGACGGAGCTGCTGTGCAGGGCCAGTCTCTAACCTGTAATCCTGTTAGCCATCAGAGATAAAAACAATTTAAAATTACTATCATTAGAGGCTGTCTGAAGCTCGTGGAGATGTCCTAATAAAGGAGCGGTCATGAATTTCTAATTGCAGTCATGCTCTCAGATACACTGTGTGGCTGTGAGCGCTTTATTACAGCTGTTGTGAACGCCGGAACATGAATTCGTTCTGTGTTTTTGGCTTTGAAGGGGAAATGTATCGCTGTGGTCTCTCAGCAGAAGACAAATCAAATGCTTTTTCTCAGAACAAGAAGAATCTTATCAGTCACTTATGTTGAAAATCATGGTCATGTTTTATCTCATGATAAATCCGAGCTGAGCTTTGATTCTCGATCATTTTCTGTCACAGACTGAAATGTTAACGTAGCACCAAATCTCCAAATGACTGTCAAGAACCAGAAGTCGACCTCAAACGCCAGGTCGTAGTTATTATCATGTTTTACTTATTCTTTATTCATATAAATATTTATTTATTACATCCAGCCACTAAATATGGCATTCCAAGTTTCTGATCCTAGCTTATGTTAACAGATACAAAACAGAACAATGATTCTTCTGCAACGATTATTTTACATAAACATTTTATCAAAATGATTTTCAGACATGTTTTTAAAGAGGCTTTATATGGCTGCCTGTTTTTAAAATAAAAATTGCATTTCAGAAAATGTATTTCTTAACCAGAAGAGTGGAGTTTTGTTGAAATTGAAGTTTATATTCCACAAAGCAGTCACAGCTATCAACGAAACACAGGCACAGTCGTTTGAACTGAATGAAACAAGTGGACAAAGCAGGAATGATTTACAGAGTGTAGAAGAAAAGATTCATGATGGGTGGTGGAAGAGTTATAATTTCAAACTTATAATTTCATAACTTCCTGTCTTCACTGTTCTGACTGACAAGGTCACGCATCCTCCGTCCTTTTCCAGGCATCCTCTCGGTGCTGTCTCTGTCCTCTGAGTGCACCTCCTTGGCTTCGGAGTTGCCCAAAGTGTCCTACGTTAAGGCCATCGACATCTGGCTCATCGCTTGCCTGCTGTTTGGTTTCGCCTCGCTGGTGGAGTACGCCGTGGTTCAAGTGATGCTCAACAGCCCGAAGCGCATCGAGGCCGAGAAGGCCAAGATGGCAGCCAAGGAGAAGGCACTTGGAAAGAGCCCCGCTGCCAAGAACAACACGGTCAACGGGACCGGGGGGACGCCGCTTCATGTCAGCACCCTGCATGTCAGTAGATCTGGTTCGATAACTTCACTCTGTGTGTGTGTGTGTGTGTGTGTGTGTGTGTGTGTGTGTGTGTGTGTGTGTGTGTGTGTGCATGTGCTGTTCATCATTCATGGATTAAGAAAGTTACTGTATATTCTCTCTCAGTCAAACCAAACCATCATACAGTGTTACTGAAATCAGTTAAATTAACTAAGTGATATCAGTCCTGTTCCTGCGGGACCGTGATCTGCATGTTTTAGATGTTTCCCCACCATTTTAAAATAATCAGCTTGTCATCAAGCTCAGACGAAACCTGATACTGACACAGGAATCAGGTGTTTCAGGGCAGGTGAGCGTGTTAGATTCAGGGCAGGGCCACCAGGAACTGGACTGAAAATCTTATCTTAACTTGTCTTAGTTCCAGTGAGAGGTGAAGTCCCGCCTCAGTAATTTAGACTTCTAGGCAGTTCCCTGTTGGGCTCTTGGTTAACAGCAACCCATCAGCTATCTGATGATTTGGCCTCTGGGGGGAAACGGTCAGTGTTCAGTATCCAGGCCAAGACTTCCTCGTCCACGTATCACTCACTGTTTACAGTCTGATCAGCAACTCCAAGTGTCCAAAGAGAGTTTCATCTCCTCAGACTGACATCTGCACATGAAGGCAAGTCTGTTTTTAAAACCATGAAAAAGCACCACATCACCTTGTTGTGTGTGTGTGTGTGTGTGTGTGTTTATGTTTACATGTTTGTGTTAATGTGTATGATTGTGATGAACCTCCTGCCTTCGTTAACACACAGCACCTGAGGCACAATGATCTCATCAAAATGCAACACACGGAAACCTGTTCATTAGAAAAAAAAGATTGGCACTGTCCCTAACACACACACACACACACACACACACACACACACACACACACACACACACTGTAAACACAGTCAGGACTCAGTCGGACACTCACGTGCACGTCAGGCATGCCGTATGTTGTGCGGGTCTTCCACTTGTTCGGCTAATTGAAATTAATTTACCTCTCGGTCTGCGTCTGTCCGAGGCACATTCGGTTTAAGAGGATTACATTATTCCACTGAGGTTTAATGGGTTTTCTTGTCAAAACCAAATCAAAATAATGAAGCTCTAATGAGCTTAATGACTTCAGTGAGTAAGCATCCATAGTCTGATTAGATCCTGTTCACCCCGCAGGCCTTCAGGGAAGATGATGAAAGGGATTTCTTTTGGGATGACATTAAACTGCATCCTTCTGCTGTTTCATGTAAGTTGTCCGATATGAGAGAACGTAGAGGGTGTCGAGGGTTTACGAGACCTCGGATGAAAGAGGAGCCATATTAGGCAACATCGTAGAGGACAAAGAAAATCTAATTTTGTCTCCGAAGATCTTTGGTTTTTCTCTTAAAATAACAGCAGTTTTGTTGTGTGAGCGTGAGTTCTGTCCAAGTTTCACGATCAAACAGCTTCTCTACAGGATTGAAGGTTGGTCTGTTTTCAATCGTGTCCTGCCGTCCGTGAAGCGCTTCAGTTCACGTTCCTCACAGTTCTGATGAAACCTGCCTGCAGCGTGGACGGGATGTATAGAAACAAATGACGCTACTGTTCAGGCACACAATGCTTTTAATGTGTCAGACAGTCGTTGGTGAAAGTGGAGCATTCAGTTATCTCTGGCCAGTGTGTCATTACAGAGTCTGGGATGTTTTTACATGATGATTTATGGAAGTTGGTCTGTAATCTATAAAGAAATCTATAAAGAGAAGATGTGAATGTTAACCAAGGACAGACGAGCTCTGCTGTCTTGTCAGAGAAACTGAAAATGTCCGTTGTTCACAAGGTAGACTTTAAAATGCATAAACAGGCGACAGAAGACGAGGAAACTTGTGGAATGATCCAAAAACACGACTCGATCAGTAACAGGGTGGAGGTTCATGATTGTGTAACGGACATCACTACAGTCCTCTACAGGCTCACCAACACTTCCTTTATAGATCTGCACATCTTCAGCTCGCTCGTTAAGAATCAGTCCCTGTGGATTTGTTTTACACACCATCCATCACAACAGTTAAATCTGCAGTCCTGTCGAGGACCAGTGTCAATACAAAAAGTCTTTCAATCCAAGAATAACTCTCGATTGAAATATTGCAGCGGGTGAAGCTGACCTGTTTATATATGACATGTTAATGTAGGCTCAGTTTAATATGCAACTTAATTTTATACCATACATGTAGTGGGGGTCCCTGCTCGGTCTTACTACCAGCTGAGCGCTCCTTGGTCTGAAAACTGTTCATCTGGGCGCCTACATAGTTCTGTATGCCAGTGTGCAGCTGAGATAAGGTTTAATTGGAGAAAAAGTGACAGTGAAGTTAGAGATAACCACATTTAATCAACATTTTCCTTAAAAATATGTATTCTGCAGTATGAAATAGTCTTTGTTGGTACCAGCAGTCAGAGTTCGTGGCTCTCGGCGCTGTAATCTCAGTTTTATACCCCTTTGATGCGGTGACTCTGCCTCGGGGGCTGCCAGCAGCGCTCTCAGACTGTTTGCATAATCTTATCTTACTTTGTGCGTCTCAGATAGGTGAATGAACGCTGCAGGATTTAACAATCATTTCTGTCTCCCCTCATGTCGCTCTCTTGTACCCAGGTGGCTGAGAACCGCTGCAAGAAGGTGTGCACGTCTAAATCGGACCTGCGGACCAACGACTTCAGCATCGTGGGCTCGCTCCCGCGGGACTTTGAGCTGTCGAACTTTGACTGCTACGGGAAGCCGATCGATAATGCCGGGGCTGCCGGGAAATCCCAGTCCAAGAACAACAAGAAACCTCCTCCCCCAAAACCCGTCATCCCCTCTGCTGCCAAACGGGTCGACCTGTACGCCCGCGCCCTCTTCCCCTTCTCCTTCCTCTTCTTTAATGTGATTTATTGGTCCGTATACTTGTGATTATCTTGAATCTTGATCTTGTATTATTAATCCACTACTTCACTCCCTTAAATATCTTTATTGATCACTGAAAAAAGTTTAATTCCAAAGTGAACATTGAGAAGTGAGTCTTAGCCAATCAGAACGATGGCTGGGAGCAAGCTGAAACTACAGTGTGTCGTTATTATTACATTTATCTTCACATAAAAGTAGAAAAGTATCATCGTTTGTGTATTAAAATGATTATAACTTAATCTTTATTTACCTAAAATGGATATTATAGCATCTTGTATTGAAATACTTTATTAATTGATAATGGTACTCGAGAGGCGAATACAGGACTGCAGATAAACGGCTGTGATGGATGGTGTGTAAAACAAATCCACAGACATTGATTCTTAACGAGCGAGCAGAAGATGTGCAGATCTATAAAAGAGCATTTGTAAATAGCTATTTGATTTTTTCGCCCTCGCCTGGTGGGAGTCTGAGTTTAATACGCTCAAGCATTTTCTTTAAGCCTGGATGCAAAGTGTAACATTGTAATTACCTTGCATGTTAAAAAAGATGCATGTATATGAAGAGAAAAGCTAAACGTATATATATATATAGAATATATAAATATATACAAAGTATTTATTAGATTTGGTTATTCTTATGATTTGCTCTTGAAAAGATAAGTGGGTATGTGAGACACCGTGTTCCTGTCCAGATGGTCATGTGACACTGCCACTCCTTTAACTAGTGTATTGTTTGACATCTTCCCACCTGTAGTGTGTGTGTGTGTGTGTGTGTGTGTGTGTGTGTGTGTGTGAGAGATAGTGTGTGTGGGTCACTGTGAGTTGTGACCATGTGTCTGTGAAATTTACACGCAAAGTTTAAAATAAAATGAAATAAAAGACGATCAAATGACTTTTCACCATTTGCTGTGAATAAAGATGGACACGCATTTGGATTCTTAAACACTGTTTGTTATTTTTGTGGCAGTACTCAGAGAGCGTGCAGCTGTGAGGTTCTGCCTGGAGGGTTCTGACCAAATCCTGCAGTTCTGTCACACATTTGTAGGCGCGACCGGGCTCGGTTGGCACTTTTCTCTGCATTATTTCCCTGGAGCACTTTATGTCAGATAATTCCAGCGAGCAGGAAATGAAAGTTTGAGGTCTCGGCTATGAATTAATATGATTTAATGTGCGCACATGTTCTGTAGAATGAGGTGATCTGTGAGAATCAGCCTGAAGAAAATGGATTGTTTAAATGTGGTAATTACAACAAAAAGGAACTTTTGCTCAAATAAGACCCAGAAAATCTGAATGTTTAAGGAGAGACACCGGCCAATTTTGAGATTTTAAGTTGTAATCAGTAATCAGCTGTGGAAGTCTCGAGGTATGAAAGTATGAAAGTTTGACCCTGTTCACTATTTTCTGTCTATAATCTATAAAACACAGAAACACGTTTTCTCAACATGAGGTTTTCTGCCACGAGCAGGAAACTTTCACTTCACTTCACAAACTTACATATACAAATCTTTCCAGGTTTACTCCTATCTGCTGTATAATCTGCAGTGTTTTCACATCGTTCATACCTTGATTTGTAAAACTCTCCTGAAACACGGCAAATACTGTTTGCTCTTTATGAGGCTGTTGACAGGATTTACTGATCTACAGCCGAGTGATCGAGAGAGATATCAAAATTCTGCTCTCCTGAAAACTTGACTCTAATATGTCAATGTCAGAATGAATAAAACATTATGAACCTGCCTTTTAAATGTCCAGATTTCAGTTCTTGGGTAGTATGCATATTAATGCATATTTTATCAGATCAGGCATTAACGTAAAATCTCAGAAAACTTTCATGCTGATATTTGTTCACATGTTTTTCCCTCATCACCTTCAGTGCCTCCTCTTAATGGAATATCTACCCAGTTCCAACCAAACAGCATTTTAAAGCCATTTATAGAAATGTCTAATTATTTTTGCCTTTGACCATTAAAAAAGAAAATGCTCATTACTGTATGTAAACAGAGCTTTTTCATAGACATTTAGAATACATCAGAATACTCACACAAAAACCAACCCTGCTCCCACATGATCAAATCATTCCCTCGTGTGGCAATTTAGCAGATTATTTTGTATATTAACTTGATATTACACATTTCCAATATCTCTGTCGAACACAGTCAGTCCACACATCACTTTTGATCTCAAAGACATGAATTATTACCCATGCAGTAAATGTTTACAGGTGCAGAGAGCAGAGAACGTTACAGCACATTAGCTTTGTTCTTCTCATGACCCTGCAGGACTCGCAGCAGGTCGAGATGCATCCTCGGCACCTTCCCTTCGCTCTGCCGACACGTTTCCTGACCATCACCACACTAACACATCTGCTTCTTCCACCGAGGCTTGACCTCGCCTAATCTGCCAAACCAGCCATGTATTATTCATGCGACCCCGCTCAGAGAACGACCCCTGACTATCACTGCGAGACTCCACGTATGAAATCTGTCTCCGGCTTTAATGAAGCAAGATAGATGGCGACCTTATGTTGCGACAACAGGGTCGTATTAATGAAGTTTGTGGCAAATTAGCCCAAGATTGCTCACGTACAGGAGCCAACCTGTCATTGCTGGGATTTTTTTTTTTTTTCCCCACAAAATCAGAAAACAAGACCTCTGTTTTTCCTCTCTGCAGCTGCCATGGTTACAGACATGGGAGAGAGATTTTGTCTGTCACTACAAACACCTGAGACGCAGCACGGTCAGACTGAAGCTCTGAAATGGAAGACGAAACATGAACAGATGTAGAGAAGCAGATGTTTTCACAGATGAATGACTGTATGTATTTGAATGTGGTACAATTTGACTTATATGAGGACTTATTAGAGCTCTGACTGAGTCATAAACAAGTGATTCTGCATTGCAGTGCCCCCCAATGGTCAGATCTATACCTGTTTAATGTAACAAGGAGACAAAATGCTCCTCTCCTGGGAGGAAATCAGATGTTGTGCCAGGTTGTGAGTAAAGTATAATGATGGCACAAGGCAAAGCAAAGGGAGATGTTCAATTCATGCTTAAATAAAGAGACACAAAACAGAATTATAAGTCATTTTCAGCGGCGACATTACTCTAAATTATTAATCACTGAAACCTTCAGAAGACATGAAGTGGTGTTTGGGCATTTTAGTTGCTGCTTTTTCTTAAAATGCATTAAACGTTTCACAGTCCTGGTCGTTATCTGATGCTGAAACACAACAAGCTCTGAAATCTGCAGGAGATGCATCAAACAAAACCCCCGTGACTGCTGTGTGTGTGTGTGTGTGTGTGTGTGTGTGTGTGTGTGCTCCACCCCCGCACCCCCTGCACCCTGCCAGTAGCTCAGTGCAGTAACCTATATCACACAGGGCGCCTTCTAATCCAACATGACCTCTCACCAGGCCGCCACACAGGCCACCAGGACAACCACCATGACAGTCAGGGCGATGATTAGTGGAGGAGCAGTGGGGGAGGAGAGGCCACGGGGCTTATTGGAAGCTCGTTTACTGTGAACGAGGCTTTCACACACCCGCGTTGTGCTTTTACAACCTTATTCTAGCCTCGGAGATAAACACATGCAGAGTAAATGTTGATTTTCTCGTCAGGACAGAAGAGAATTTCAGATCATATCATAGAATCAACGGCTGGTTTTAACAGTATAGTGATTCATTTTAGCTCCATGGCACCATCGCTACCTGCAGTCCGTTTGTTAGCTGTCTTGTTTGTTGACTCATCGTCATATTTGTGCATCATGAGGGGAATTTTCACGCTTTTATCTGACTTCTGCGACATAATAGGTTATTTTCCGAATGCCACAGTGGATTTCAGGTCAGCCACAATTTTCCAAGGCAGCGGCTGCTCGGTGGCAGATGATTTTTTTTTTTTTTTTTTTTTTTGGCAGACCTCGAAATATGTGGAAGTCTCGCAAAAAAGTGTGGAGGATGCCATTTCCTGTCAGAGGTCGAGGTGGTGAGAAGTTTGGTTCCAGCCAGACTGAACCAATCAGTGGAAACAGCCGTGACCGCGGTGCCGCCATTACAGTTAGTTCTGCCACGAAACGGAGAAGAAAGGTGAGAGTGAAATAATGTCAAGCCTGAAAGAGTCTGATAGTGGAGGAAATACAGGAGAGAGGAAGGGAGACGCAGAAAAAAAGATAATCCAGCTGAGGAACAATAAATCAACAGTGTTCTGTCTCAGCATATTTTTCTACACCGTAAAACAATCGCGACAAAAAGAAACCGTAATATTCTGACAGCGAGGGACGAAACAACTCCTGCGTGATGTCACAGAAACACATTCACAATAAAATAAAAATGCTCACAATAGCCGACGTTTCCGTTAAACAAATACAACTCAGCACAATGCATGATGGGTAAAGTGGCTGTTACCCTCAGCACTGTCTTCACTTCATTTTAGTTTTATTCAGTTCCAGATTTACACATTATTTTACTTTACACATGTTCAATCACAGTATACTTCTGTTGATGTTTGTGTGTTTTGAAGATGCAGGAAAATTCAGTGAAATACACAGAAAATGTTTCTTCACATTACTTCTGTTACAGCAGCGTGTTTGTGAAGCACCGTTTGGATATTTTGAGTCTGTGTTGATGACCGCGGGGCTCATAAACCGACGGCTGCTCAGCTGGAAACACAAAAACCACCCAGCGGTACGCAGCTCAGGACGATGCATCATTAGTAAGAGAGCGACGGAAATAAAAATAGATTCAACGCAGACGGCTGGAAACGATTCCGCGTGTTGGCGAGTGAATATGTTCCTGAGTTTGACAACACTTCTCCACAGTCACACGCTTTAACAGCTCTCCCAGCTGTGACGTTTTGAGATCACATTTTATAAACTTAACATGACTAAGTCTTAACACAGGAACTCATTACAGCCGACTTTCAGAGCAAGAATCGGTTTAAAACAGAATCAAAATTTGGGGGAAAAAAAGTTTTGAAGTTTTCAGACTCTGTGCAGATGAAAGTGAATATTTTCCCTCAGTAACTTCTTTGAATGACTTACTTTGTAGTTACTTACATAACGACTGAATGGGTTTCATGTTTTTCATCTGATCCAAGGACAAAAAAATAAAAGGAGCTCAGCGCAACGTCGGCGCTCATTGAAAGCCATTGACGTGAGCTGATGCAGTCAAAGTGTCCGGCCTCAGCACTCTTACTGACCTTGGGGCCGATCCCTGCAGTTTTAACTCCCACAGAAATGCTCCGATGGCAGTATATGCTTGGCTTAGCAACTCGTGTGTCCAACGGCCTTGTTATGTATTCACATCACCTCTTTACTGTATGCTCAAACAGCCTCTAAGACAGTGTCACGTCAGCAGCAGCTGAAAGTCACGAAGGTACTGCTGCTTTCAATTTCCCTGATCAACTGCAGCTCTACGACCACGAGGATCACTGGAACTGTCAACACGGAGTTCAAATGTTGTTTTCGGTGTTTGTGCTGCATTTGTTAGTCTGAACTCAGTTTCAGTTATTAGAATAATGTGTGAATATGAACAATTAAATACTATGAAAAGTGTTTTTTTTTTCATGTGAAAATGTCACTGATAAAACGTTTCTGATGTTCCTCATCCTGGTTCTGCTCCGTGCTGCACTTAGCATCATGTGTTTTGCCTGAGGTGTTAAAAATGTTTATTAAAGGATATGTTCACCCAGAAATGAAAAATAATGTCATTATCTACTCAAAATTGAAGTTTCATAGCTAACAGAACATTTCTGGAGCTTCACAGCAAAACGGCACTGAAGCATCCTCCTGAACAACTACATGGGGACCTGTTCTAGCTCCATTCAGCTCATAGTCAAAGTCTCCCAATGTGCCCAGATTGCAAACTGATTTGAAAAGATGTCATTTACACCCTCAACACAAACTCAGACTGGTGCAATGGTTTCAGCAGCTACAGGGAAGATTTCGGCTTTTAAATCATGAAAATAATCTCACTGAGTCTCATCAGAGTTTTCATTGTTGGGCGAACTTATCCTTTAATCCCTAATGCATTATGTGCATTTGTAATAATTCATACTGTGCATGTTGTTGTTGAGTTATCATTGTATTTGTCATAATTACTGTTTCCACTGACTTCTGCAGCAGTGTAGCCTGATGTTAACACTGTCACCTCATGAGAGCGTTGCAGCTCAGCTGGATGGGAAACTTAATTATAAATGTAAATGAAGGTAGTTCCTGTAAATCTGTGTGTACGGTGCTGAAGATGTGTGTGGGATACAGGATCTCCCTGCGTCAGGACGGACTCCAGCCTAGCGGAGCTTTCTGAAAAGAGAGAAGTCGGTAAAGAGAATGAATCACACAGCTGCACAGTCTTCAAACATTTCCAAACATTTTATAAGATGGAGCCTCTGCGTTCATACTTCACGCTGTCTAGTTGCACAGCTTCTGTTTTCCTGCGTCCAGATGGATGGAGTCGTCGCCTCATTTCAGTTTATTTTTGATAAAAACATGTAGGGTAGCAGATCTCTAGAGATCCTCGTCAAACCCTGTTTTGTGGGTCAGACTAGACTGGGGAAATAATTCCAAAGTAGATAATAAATAGGTGAAAAGAGGGCAGTCAGGCTTCTCTTTAGGCTCCTGATGGACTTCTAGAGAATTACTTGCAGAAACATTTATCCATTGATTCTGTACTGCAGCTAATGACAGCGAGGAAATCATTAAGATATGCATCCTTTTACAGAAAGGTCCTGTGTCAGATCCCCCAACAAACAAACCAAAAAAACAGTGTCTGTCCCTGAGTGAGACACTTAAATGCTGCCTATTGTAAATCCCTTTTAGATAAGAGCACCAGCTAAATGCCACATATGTAAATTCTCTCCAGGAAGCAGCTGCACAGGATTTCTGAGACAAACCAGAGCGGTGAAACATTTCTCTCAAAAGGTCACCGACTTGTTTCACCTGGTTCAGAGTGTCGGATTCTCCCGGCTGCTCTCATCAGCACGCGTGAGATTTCCATCTCGTGTGCTTTATTTGTGTAAATTGTCTCAAAGGTAAACCCACTCTCACACAGCAAGCGGGTTCATGATTTGATTACCAGTTGCTCTCACTTCACCCTGAATCCCATCAGAAGGCTCCTTAGTGTTATGACAGTTAAATTATCCTGCGGGCTGCAAATTCACTAAACTGCGGAATGTGCTGTAAGACAATCAGACTGATATCACGTTTCAGCCCAGCAGCAGCAGCAGCAGCAGAGTGAATCCATGCGTGGCAGAACCTCCAGACAGGGTCAGATGGATCAACATATGTGAGATCGGGAAAACGCAAGCAGCTGAACATGCAATTTACTCTGCAACCAGGACGAGAACGAGAGCGGGGTCAGAGAGCAGAGGTTTGGGTGTGCAGGTCACGTACGTACAGCTGAGTCTCACTTTTCATTGTTTTGCATAAAGATGAATGAGGCAGTAATAGTTTTAGATAAGCTGAGCAGAGGCAGACAGTAAAACCAAGATGTATATTATACAACACATGCAGTTTGGTTAGGATTAGGCTCACAGAGCTGCCACTGGAGCCACCAGCAGCAGCAGCTGGACACCAGGAACATGAACACATCTGTATTTGACATTTTAAAACTGAAGGTATTTCAAAATTATATTTTCTTTCCACAGGTACACGGAGGATTAACCTAACAGTTTATCTCAGAGCATTGATTAGAATCACCTGGAAGACTTAAATCCTTCTGAATACAATCGAACACCACTGAAGAAATGTGCCAACAAAATAACAGACAAGCATCAAGTTCCCAAAAATGTGCAATGAAAAGAGGATTTGAGCTGAGACCTTCAAGTGTGTTTCAGTCTCCTCTGCAGTGTGTTAAAGGCCAACGTTTCATACTGAGAAAACTCATCAAGCCCATCAGCTGGAGGCCATCACTCATGCCCCCCAGGAGCAGCCATCACACAGATCTCCTCTTTAACTTTGATCCAGCGTCTTATTTTCACCCTCTGCATAACAATCTCATGCAAATCTGTGCACGGTTGTAACTTCCATCTTGTGCAGGGTTAAACGGAGGAGAGCTGCCTCACAAACAACAGGAAATAAATGGCACGCCTGTCCCCCGGTTTTATGATATGCATATCTCAGCCTGCACAGACAGATGTATATTAATCATCGGACAGAGTGAGATAGCAGTCTGGGAGAAAACTAATGAGGCTCAGAGCGAGTGGGAGCCGACGGTGGCGGCATGGAGAAGCAACAGTGTGTCAGATTTCAGCACCATGGACAGCATCACACGTTTCTGAAGGATCGTTCAGCTGCAGGGAATCAGTCCCATGCTCAGACAGCCTGAGCTTTTAAAAAGGTGGGACTGTAACGGAAAATATCATTTTTTTAATAGCTGGGTCTTATTTTCCTGCATTCGTCCATCATTTATATTGGATACAACACTGATGATATGGGAACAGCTGCATTGCTACAGGAAAATGTGAAGCATGAAACAAACGTGATCAGAAAACGAGCCAACAGTTTTTCTGATTATTTAATCAACTTGGATATAAAACTGAATGAAGATTCTAAAAACTAAACATAACTAGGTTTGAAATGAAGACAGATTCAACAGCTGCAGGTTCATTTCTATCCTGAAAATCTTCTTCTTCGTTATATAAGAGAAAGTTTCCAAATGAGCTGCCATGTTGTTTCTGGGGTTGAAATCCAGCAGCAGAGAGCCTACAGGTGGAGTTCGTCTGGTCAGGTGCAGCCAGGAGGTGTTGGCATGGCCGTCAGAGGGCGTGGCCTGTGTTGGTCCAGCATGTCAGATGGGAACGCTCTCCATGTCCAAACACCAGAGCCCCTGATCAGAGAGAAAATGCTGATCGTAACATGATTCACAGAGACTTCAGATCAGTTCCAGGAAGTTCTGAGTGGCATGAACACAGAGAGCCAGCAGGATGTTGGTTGGGAGTTTATACTTTATACACAATTAATTGATTGGTTGATTGATTTACAGTACTGGGGTGCCAGTATCTGGGAACCATTAAGAGGCTTCAGAAAAACAAACATTAGGCTGTAGAATAATAGTCAGATCTGTAAGAGTACTGTGGACGATCACCTCTGCCTATGGTTGGGTTTCCAGGTATAAAGACACTCTTCCCACACAGAAACTGAGAAACACCTGTTTGATTCTTGAGCTATAACATGTGCAGACAGACACCTGGGTTGGCAGGTGTGTCAGGGGAGTAAATGATGCTGCTGTGAGGTGGACATGAGGTGAAACAGTCAGGACGAGTTGATTCACGAGTGTCTCGTTCTCCTGACACACTGCTGCTCTGAACAGGAGACACACACAAGAGGAGGAGACAGAGGGCGAGACGAGGGGGATTCAGTTGGTTCTAAACTGCAACCACACTGTTAGACCTTTAATCTAGAACCTGATGGACAAACAGTAGATCGTTCAATGCTCAGAATAATTGTTGGTTGCAGCTCCGGTTGACTCTGTGAAGTCCTTGAGTTCTACACATTGAATCAGCTCCGTTTCCTGAAATATTGACCTAAAGATCTCCAGTAGTTTGATAAAGTTCAGGTGACAGGAGCCTGGTGGGGATCTGACAGGATAAGTCAGTGCACATGAGGTTCCCGGTGTTGGGTTTGTTAATCCTCCTGACAAGCAGACTGACCTTTGGAACAGCTGAGACTGTGTGAGAGTTAAAATGTCCAACTTCATATGAAAAGCAGCACAGCGACTCTGCGGTGTCATGAATGAAACCACTTCAGTCTGTTTTCATGTCTTAGAGCTCCAGATGAAACTTGTGAAACAAACAAAAGACTTCCGCTTTTTCATTTCGTTTTTTCTCCCCCATGCCAGTGCGCACCACTTGTCGCCGAGTACTTATCGCTCGGCTCTTTCCGGCTCTTTCCGCCTTCCTCATTAACATTCATCACTTGTGGGTGTGATGCTGAAAGGATCTCCGGCGCGCCGAGCGGAGACGCGCAGTGTCCCTGTGTGTTTAGAGGAGGTATCAGCTGCCGGCAGGAGGGGAGCGGCGAGGAGGAGCGGAAGAAGAGACAGCAGACCGACCATTCCTTCACTGCTGCTGCTGCTGCTGCTGCTCCACTGCGAGACACCTGCACCAAAAACACGGTCCTGCTGATCATTTTCTCCCCAAGGCTGAAGGTGTCCAATATGTGTCGGATCTAACCTCTCCGGAGAGGAACGAGGAATACCAGACTCTCCCGGTGGATGTGGACACCTAACCTGTGGACATGGAAAAGATAGTGAATTTATCCGTTTCGGTGCTGCTGGTTTTATGGGGATGCGCGCTCGGAGGCTCGCCCAGTGTTCAGATCGGTAGGTCCAAGCGAGAAAAACGCGTAGAATCTGTGCGTAAAAATGATTGTGTGACAATTGTGACTGATGTTTTGTGTCGGTTTTCAGGGGGACTTTTTCCGAGGGGTGCGGATCAAGAGTACAGCGCGTTTCGGATAGGAATGGTTCAGTTTGGCACCTCGGAATTCAGATTGACGCCTCACATTGACAATCTGGAAGTGGCGAACAGTTTCGCTGTTACCAACTGCTGTAAGTGCCAAAAAAATGTTCCCCACCCCTCCCCTCCCTCTTAAAATGAATCTTTCATGTCATCCATGAAATGTTGATGCCTGTGTTGTGCGCTTTGGGTGACTATCGTGGCGATCATCTGAGCTGTCTCATCTACATTCTGCCAGCAAACATATCGAGGCGGTGAGAAGGGGAGTTGAGGAGGAACAGCGTCGTGTGGGCAGGAGGGGGGAAAGTTGGTTTCCACAGTAACAGTCGGTCACATCCATCCCATTTTCATTCCTTCAGATTCTCAGATCAAACACGACGAGGCTGCCAAAACATCGATCGCTGCTGGTTGTTTTTTTTTTTTTTTTGTAATTGGTGATGGAGTGAGTCTGATGCCAGAGAACATCCAACCTGTTTCATGACTCAGGTGTCATTTCTATGAGGCGAATGATGTAGACCTGACTTTTATAAACATGCAGCAGATTTTTTTTAATTTTTATTTTCATTCATTTGTCTCCCCAAAAAGAAAAAGAAATTAAAAAAAAACGAGACAGACTCGCTGATGGTCGTTGTCTTGCAGTGCGCGGCTGTCACGTCTCCTCTCGGCTCGGCGGTGTTCATCCATTGTTGCCTCCTCTAACGCAGCTCACACGCACAGATGTAACACTGAGCGCTGCCTCGGGATCAAACATGAGCAGGATGAACTGACGCGAGGCCCGCACATGATTGACAGCTCTTTTAAAAAAAAAAACACGGGATAAAATGTTTTCACCTTCGATCACGACTTTTAGAGTCTCACATCCATCTCCAACACCTGATGGTCGGACCGCTGACAGCGATCAGTTATTGTTTTTCTTTCATAGTTTGAATCATTTCTCTGATCAGAAGAAGAAAAAAGACGCTGACTGTTTTCTGTGAGGCAGAAAAAAAAAACACAGGTTCTTGAGGTCGCTATTTTTTTAATAGCCTCAGCTGGAACATTTCATTAGGCGGTTGCCAAGCGACTACTCCTCTCAACAGTCCCTTACACATAAATCAAACGCTTCTGATTGGTGCGCGCAACGGTCCAATCGATTTCATTACCATATAAAAGCTTCCTGCTTGGAGAGGCTCATTGCGCCCGACAGATCACAGCGGGAGTCCGTGTGGATGTGAAGCATGCACAGACCACTGTCCACTGAGAAAGAGCTGCCAGACTCAAGTATATGTTGTCGTCTTTACTGCTCACATCGAGATTTATCCGGCAGTTTAATCCGCTCCAAACGCAGCTGATCTGTTTGAAACGTTTCTCACATGATCAATAATGTGTGTGAAGCTCATCCTGAACAGACCTGCTGCCTGTCTGCCTGTGATCTCTCTTTTGTCAGTGTGTGTTTAGTGTTACATGAAGGCTGATTTGATTAAAAGTCGATAGATTTGGTCCAAACAGCTGCTTTTAAACACATAACTGTGTTATCTTGATCAATTATGAGGGAAAAAACTGGACTAATCCTGATTGATTTACTTAACTCAGGCTAAGTTACATATTTCATGTATCAGATTACTTTAGTCTGATCTGTTTGATGCAACACATGCTGCTCACAAACTGCACAGAGCAGCTGTGGAAATGTAAAGAAACATCAGAAAAGTGTGTTTTCACATCTTGTTCTCAGGATTGAGGAGTAACAGAATACATGTGACGAGATCATGTAATCAGGACACAACAAACATGTAACTGTTTTATGATAAAGTCATTGAAAAAAAGATGTAATTAGATTACAGATACATTCAGTAAAGACGGGATTACTTAGAGGATTACAGTTATTTAAAACAGAAGATGACAAACTGCTCTGTAAGCAGGCGCGAGTCTCTCACATCACTGCAACACAAAACAACACACACTCGTTAAGAAGGTTAAATAATCTTTGTGACGTTTTTTTCTCTCGTCTTCATTTACACGTTTTATTTTCCTGGTCTTGATTTCTGGCTCCTCTGGCTTCAGCTGATCCTCCGACATGTTACTGTGACGTCAGTGTTTGCTCCTGTTATTCCTTGTCAATGCTTCCAGCTGATGTTTTGGTCAAGCGGCATCTTCAGTGTTCTTTCCCATCATGCTTCATGCTCAGTTCACAGCACAGCCTCAGCTCGGTCACTGTTGAGTTGACATTTAACCAGCAAACGACCAAAAACCTGCACACACACCTGTGACCCTGACTGGAGGATGAATGGGTTGGAAAATTATTAAAAGACATTTGATCCTCGACGTGGAGCTGAGTGAGTGAACCGTCACACCTTTTCAAAATGCGTGAACTCTGTCTGCCTCCTCTAAACGGCTGCTTGCGTGGGAGTTAGAAGTAGGAGAGGGGGGCGAGGAGGAGGAGGAGGAGGAGGTGACGGGGGGCGCTGTGGAGCCGGTAGATGGCAGTCTGCCTCATAACCCACCTCCACGTGAAATTACAACAGATTAAAACCAGCAGCACTCTGTCTTTCTGACTAAAGTACATTTTAACAAAAGGCAGAGAGCACGCGGGAGAGAATAAAAGGAGGCATATCAAAGCTGACATGTCGCACTGAAAGCTGAAACATTATAACTGCAGCTTCTTGTGAGCTTTCTGCTGAGACTCCTCACACACAGTCCATCAGAGAGGAGCTGCTGCTAACTGCTGCTGCTGCTGTGAGCTTTCATTATGGATCGGGCAAGATCACCTTTGTGTTTAACGTGGAGGGAAACATGAGGGAAAATGTGTAACTAAACAGTTTTATTGAAGCAGACAGGAAGTGACAGATTTGCATTTTTGCCTAAAACATTGAAGGAGCAGATATTTCTGAGTTCTGCATCTCAGTATTGTTTGAGTCCTGACCCAAGTGTGAAACAAAATGCTCATTTACACATTTTCATTCTGTAATTTTCTTATATATATCACAACTTTATTAACTGCTCGCTTAATTGGTCAGACAAAGCACATTAAACATTTATTTCTCTGTCAGAAATAAGACGCAGGACGTATGGATCTGCACTCCACGGATGTATTACACTCGGGTTGTACTTGGCCTGTGCTACAGCACACTTCATCAATGCAGTGTGTCAGAGACAGTGGGAGGGAGGATGATACATTCCTCCATCAATAACAGTTCATCTGGACAGGCCTGCATCTGCTGCCAACACCCGGGGAGTCATTGTGACTGTGTGTGCAGTTATATCGGTGTGTCGTCCACCGAGAGCAATAAATTCTAAAGATTCTTCCTCAAAGTTACAAATATAGAGCCGCCTCTGAGACCCCCGCATGGTTTTATGACCAGTGCACCAAGAACCACTTCAGTGCTGTTAAAAATAAGTGTACATTGAGTTTTTAGGCCGTCTTATTGTTTGATTTTTAACGTCCTGACTAATATTTCATTAGTGTTTAATAGGTCAGCAATATTAATCTATCAGGACAAATTTGGTGTTGTCAGGTTCGTCTATCCACAAGTTTCCTGGGAGGTCACCAGGGACGTTACCGGGGAACAAAGTGTTCTAATAACCAACACACTGGCAGCTTTAGACGTGTTAGCAAAGCGGGATACACAATATTAATGTTCTTAGCAGCATTCACTTGATAGAGCCGTGAATGAGGACTAATGTCCTGTTCTGTGGTGGTTCTAGTTTTAATAGTGGGGGCAAGTTTAGGCCTGCTTTTTTATAGAGGGGCACATAAAACCCGGGAAAAAAGACAAATCCTTCATTCAGACGAGGGATAAATGGGACTTAAAACAGGGTTTACTATTTCAACAGTTTTGATTTGGTTTAAACTGCTGAGACTTTTATTTCCACCTTTCCCTTCAATACAAAATCATTGCAAGAAATTGTGTTATTGATGTAGACTCCCTGTCGGGGGGCCACAGGGGGGTGCGGACCCAGAACACTGGCCCCTGTTGGCCCCCCCAGAACTTCCACTGGTCCTGTTACAATGGAAAACACTTGTTCCGATTAAGTAATTGGATGTGCCAGAAGTCACGCCCATAATTCAGCCACGGTATCATCTGCGGCAGGAATAAGGTGGAGAGTGAATTAACAAATGAGTTAAATTGATATATATTATGTGGCGGTGCTCACGGGCCAAGTGGACTGAAAGGTTCCGCTGTCCAAGAATTCTTTTTACCAGCCAAAATGCATATTCAGTATGACTTTAATATTTATTTGTTGAAAATGCTGCAGTGAAACAGCTTGAAAATCCTGAGAGGAGACCCGTTTAAATGAAACTGGTTGAGTTTGTTTTTAAAAACAGTTGATTGAGATGTTGTTCTGAGTGGGAAAATGTGTTTTGACAAAGGAAAATAGGAAAAATGGAAACTTACCGGTGTGGATTTCTGAGTTTATGAGGTGCACCTCCACAATGAAGCTCCCCACTTGCCAGTATGGACATTATAGCTCATACTGGGACATGTCCTTGCATAGATACACTGATGATTAAAGGAACGTTCCTCCAATTTGTGCATAGAGGTTGTCAGATGTCTTCTGTGGCTCTGCAGGTGGCATTTAGTTTGAAAGATGTTGGAATCCAGCAGCCAGGGAACATCCAATCAAAGATAGTGTTGAGTGTTGCTTCATGGGAAATGTAGGATGGTAGAGCTTGACTAATTGAGACTGCAAGGCTGTGCAGGCAATCAAGATACATCAGGCTGCTCTGCTTTGATTTAAACTTCTCGTTTAAATGTGTCTTTTGGAAGTCTCTCAGCTAAAAGAAGAGCTTTACTAAACAGCTTGAGAAAAGCTTCAGTGGGAAATATTCCAGCCGTGTAAACCATCAGTAGAAAACATCAGGATTGTGAGAGTGGGCTGTGAGATAATTACCAGTGTTGAAAATAAGAACATTCTGCCATACAAAGTGATGCTCGTTCTTCTTCTGGCCTCACATTAGCCTTCAAATTATTCAGATCAGACAGTCTGAGAAGGGAACATCACTGTACCATCGAGCTGCACATGTCCTATAGACACACAGCCTGTGATGAGGGGTCGCAGGTAGACATTGCTTTGCATTAAGAGGTCACAAGCGTAGAAGTCTGGGAACATCTCTACGGCCTAAGTTATGCATGAACGTGCAATAACCAGTCTCCAGAAAGCAGCTCAGCTGCATCGTGCACGTTTGTCATCAGCGGTGTAAAATGTGACACCTGCTCTGAAGACGGTTGTGACGCTCATCACGGCGTCACCTCCCTCAGCTCAAGTGTCTTCAAATAGGAAAGTAGCGCGGATGGACTTCTCCCTTAATGCAGTGACAATGTTGTTCACCTGACTGTGTGCATGTATGTGAGTATTAGCCTGCCACATTAAACTTTGTATTCTGCTATACGCTCCCATGCTTTTATCCCTGACGCCCACCTCTTTCAAAGCGAACCACTCTTCCTCCTCCTGGGAGCAGCAGAGCGGTTTGAGGTCACTGACAGCCGGCCGGCGATTTAACACTTCAAAGTTCTAGTTTGTCACGGTCGAATCACGTCATGCTGTAATTTCATGCATCTACATGTGCATTTTATCTCAGAGACGTACACATTCAGGGACCTCGCTGTATGATCAAAAGCCTGAACCGACCATATATGCGCAGCGGAACATTGGTTATAGCCAATTTATTGTTCACACTTAATTAAGCACATTCTCCTCCATTTCAGAGGGAGCTGTGAAATATTAAATAGGCCTGGGAGCTGGCCGGTCAGAAAATGAGGCTAAAGAACCCTCTGTGGATCTTCGCTTGCCCTGAATACAGCCAAGAACCGAGCCCTTATCACTCTGTCCTTAAAAAACACAAGACTGCGATAGCATCAGTTACAACGTGATTCAAAGGCTCTCAGCTGGAAGTCGACTCCTGTCTCACATCCAATGACTCTGTTCTCTCAGTGCCTCTGAGGCAGGTGGCTTCAGTGCAGTTTTTGCCCTAAGCTTGGCAGGAAGTAAACTTTTTTGTCCTCCATCCAAGTGCCTGGTGCATCTCAAAACCCACCGGCAGCACAGGCTTCACTTTTTAGCCAGAGTAGCAGAGAATGATGATTTATTTAGCAGACGGACTGACGGGAAACAGCAGAGCTTCACAGAATCTGACCGATGGCTTGTGTTTGTGCTTTAAAGCAACAATATGTAAGTGTTTGGTGAAAGATATCTTGTTGTTGATTCTCGTTCAGGTTGTCAAATGTGGATGTAACTCAGTAATCAAACATCTATTCTGCTTCTCTCGATGCTTTAATAGTTACACAGCGTTGCTTTGAGAGTCACCAGGATAAAAACATGTTTCAAACTAACATCGAGAACACAAAATACAGATAATCTAAACTACTTCAGTCTTCAGTCTTCAAACACAGCAGTATTCAGAAGTACATTAACTCAATCACTGTACCTGAGTACAGTATTTGGGGTACTTGTACTTTACTTGAGTATTTCCATTTGCTGAAACGTCTTACTGCTACTCCACTACAGTTCAGGAAATCTGACTATTATGAAATATGTTAGTCTGCATTATAAATAATTTACTTTTGTTACTTGAACTTAAGTACAAGCTCCTAGTTCTTCTCTCACCTCTCACTTCATCTGCAGCAGAAGACTGTGACATGTCGTTGAAAGCTGACGTCAGACCAAATATTCTGCTCTCAGTCGTGCAGATACTCAGGTTTTATCTGGACATTTATTAATCCGTATGTTTGCAGTTGCACATTTTAAAATGTCTTGGTCTGCAGCAGTAGGACTCTGTATCTCTGCACCAGCGCCACAAAAGCTGTATGTCTTTGTTTGGCAAATAAAGATCCAAAGATTGTCTCCTCAGAGCACAGATCCTTATCCTGAAAGATGTAACCGAGGCTTTATCCTTGCTGCTCTATCTTGATGCCCCCTCTCATATCTGTGATAAATAAAAACAGCTCTTTGATTCTCCTGCAGCCTTTGATGGAGCTCTAAACACTTGGACAGCAACAACAGCATCAGAGTCAACAATGCCATTTACCCTCAGTCCCTCAGTATGTGAATAAGTCAGGTTTCGATACGACTGTCGCTGTGGCAGAAGATACATCCATCATCAGAGTCAGGCAGTGTGTCATGGAGATGCACGGTAACTGGAATGATTACAGATCAGCTGTCATCCAGAGTTCATCGCTGATGTAACTGAGAGCAGCATTTCATAACTGCGTCCATGAAGCTCTACGTTCATTCAGCTGCAGCTCAGAGACGCAGGAAACAAAAGCAGATCGCCATGTTTACAACTCTCACATTACTCAGACCTCAGATAAGAAGATACCGATTAAAAACAGTCAAACCAAAGTTATCTGACAGAGACAAAGTCTTAGGAAATACATAAACACATTTCATGTTATTTGTATGTTGAACTGAAGTTTTTTTTTATTAAACTGAGTTATTTTTGCCAGCTTTATGTTCACGTGTGAATGGAAAATGGTTCCAGTTTTTACTGTTGTTTTTATTCTAAAATCTTTTCAATCATCTGAATCAAAAAAAAGATTAAAAAAAAAGTACCAATAATTTGATTTTCTTCTAAAACGTAAAAGTGTAATAACACAAAACTGCCATCAGAATTTTAATGTACAAACATTTTCCACATTCGGCTCTTGGAGAGTACGTCTGCAGTAATATAAAGCCTTTGTGACTCCAGAGAAAATATATTTCCTCCAGTGATGTCACTCAGTGGCTAAGCTGTGCATTGTGGGTAATGTAGGCCACAGGTTAGCATTTCAGTCATACAACACCATGTGATTCATTATAGACAGCTTAAGAACTAATTGTCAAAATCATAGATAACATCTTTTTTTTTATTCCACACATCCTTCTTCCTTTTTCTTAAACCCATTACCCACAATGCAGCTCTGCCTCTGATTGACATCACTGGAGGCGAGTCATTAGATTACATTCAGCTTCCACTGAGCCACAAAAGGCTTTTCGCTACTTTTTCTTCTCATGTTTTAGACTTTAGTGTGTAAAATCTGTGGTGTTACCCTTTAAAATCTAACCAAAGACTTGTCAAACCAAACAAATACATTATTTTTTTACTTTCATAGCTGTATTAGTAACATTTTTACTGAACGCAACACAAGAGAAAAACGGAGCCAGCTCGATGCTAACAGTTTCTGTCGGCTAATAGAAATCTGATATTCAAACATTTTTGTAACTAAGTTGAAGTTTACTCGTCTGATAATCAGCAGAATTGTCTTTAGAGCGCAGCGTAACCTTTCCTGCTGAAGGAGGACGCTCATCAGCATGCACAGAGGAGAATCTGTCCTTCCCATCATGGTGGTGATTAAGGTTTGATCCGGTTGCCTTGTCTGGTCTTATAGGGTGTTCATGTCAAACTTATTAAGAGTTGAGCGTGTGTGTGTGTGTGTGTGCGTGTGCGTGTGTGTGTATGTGTGTGTGTGTGTGCGTGTGTGTGTGTGTGTGTGTGTGTAGAAAGAGAGAGAGAGAGAGATAAAGAAATGGGAAATGATGAATGAAAAGGCCTGGACGGAGACAGAATGACTCCAGCGTGTGATAAGCGGAGCACGGGTGCAGCGAGGCCGACTCTCCTCTGTAATAATGCTTTGTCTCGCTGAGTAAAATGTAAATGTAATGTAAATGTAAAAGGCGACTGTCTTCAGGCCGGCTGTGTCCTTTGAAAAGGGCAGGATGACTCAGGCTAAAGGTGGATACGATCAAGGAAAAATACTGTTTAAGTGCCTGTTTGTTGACGGCAGAGTAGCTTTTAGCGTCCTGTATAACACAATAACTAAGATTTATTTCATTTATACTTTTCTTAATTCACATTATTTTTGTATCTAAAAGATACTGGGATAATGTTCAGGGACAACTGACCAATTCTAAATAAAATAATAATTCATCCTCACTCTGCATATCGTTGGCTGACATCAGCTGTTCGTTCACCTGCTGAACCGTTCTTTGAATAAAAGGTTTCTATCAAACCGACAGTGTCGCACCAGTAAATCACCGTGGAGGCCTGATGAATACGTTTCCCTGCAGGTCTGCTCTTGTAACCTGAGACCACTTTGTCCACTTCATTTAGAGCTGTGATCCGCTCCAGACGTTTCTTTCTGTTGTGCGTCTGTTGTGTAGACAGTGCTGCTGTACGAACTTGTTCCCTGATCCTCCGCCTGCTTAAACAAAAGATTCATCTGGACTGAAGCCGACCCGTCTCAGCAGCTGTTGGCTCGTCAGGTGGTTTTCTACAATCCTGCAGAATTAGTTTGATTCATCAGAAGCTGCGAGCTTTGGAACAGATTTCACACTTCCCATGTTCCTCACTTATAGAGAACATTCAGAGAAAAAAATCTAGCTTTTCATGCTTTATCACGTGAACACTGTAAATTTCCTGGACCCACATTTGTTGCCTTGTCAGGTTTCCTATATTTCAGAGAATGACTCTCAACATTTATCATAAAACAGACTCGAATCATTAGAATTCAGCTGTTAGATTTGTATCTGGGTGGAAGCAGTGAAGCAAGCAGTAAATAACGTACAACATTTCATAAATGTAATTTAGTGAAAATACAATATTTGCCTAATACCAAATGGAACAGTAGATTTGTAAAGTAGCATAAAACTGAAAAACTCAAGTACAACAAAATTGAGTAAACAAATGCAATATACAGTATATAAGATATTCTCCTCTGTCAGTTAAAGTTAATTCAAACACGCCATCAAAACATAACGACTTACATGATAAAACACATTTAGAGAACTGAGCGAGATAAAAGTCTAAATGATCTTCACCTCCTGCTCACTGAAAGCTTTCTTTACGTTTTAAATCTCTGTGCGACACATTTCCTCCTGTGGACAGTAAAGCTGAAGTTAAAAACTGTTTGTTCTCATCACAAATGAGTGATTGA